>NC_036847.1:27111002-27183479 GCF_002910315.2 Salvelinus sp. IW2-2015 | reverse complement strand
GAACCACCCACCAATCCAGAGCCAAGCAGCGTAATTTGGAGCATCGGGCAGTATACAGGACTTGTGGACTTGGGAACAAATATTGGACGGTAAAGGACCCTGGGCTCACACAGGAGAATATCGCCGCCCCAAAGCTGAGCTGGAGGCAGCGAAAGCAGAGAGGCGGCGATATGAGGAGCTAGCGCGGAAGCAGGAAAAAGATCTGGGCTACACTACGTGGGAGAGATCGACAGGTGGTCGATCGACCCAGGGCGAGTGCCGGAGCCCGCCTGGGATTCTCTGGCGCAGTGCGAGGAGGGATACCGGCGAATGGAGCCAGCACGACGACGCGGTAGGAAGCCTGTGAGTAAACCCCAAAAATTTCTTGGGGGGGGCTAGAAGGGAGAGTGGCGAAGTCAGGTAGGAGACACTGCACCCACTCCCTGTACTTACCGTGGAGAGCGAGAGTACGGGCAGACACCGTGTTACGCAGTAGAGCGCACGGTGTCTCCTGTACGTGTGCATAGCCCGGTGCGGGTTATTCCACCCCCGCACTGGTAGGGCTAGATTGGGCATTGAGCCAGGTGTCATGAGGCCGGCTCAACGCGTCTGGTCTCCAGTGCGTCTCCTCGGGCCGGCATACATGGCACCTGCTTTACGCATGGTTTCCCCGGTTCGCCTACATAGCCCGGTGCGGGTTATTCACCCTCCCCGACACTGGTCGGGCAACCGGGAGCATTCAACCAGGTAAGGTTGGGCAGGCTCAATGCTCAAGAGAGCAGGTACGCCTGCACGGTCCGGTATTTCCGGCGCCACCTCCCCGCCCCAGCCTAGTACCTACAGTGCCTACACTACGCACTAGGCTACCAGTGCATTTCCAGAGCCCGTTCCTCCTCCACGCACTCTCCCTATAGTGCGTGTATCCAGTTCGGTGCCTCCAGTTCCGGCCCACGCACTAACCACCTGTGCGTCTCCTAAGTCCTGTACACACTGTCATTCTCCCCGTACTAGTCCTGAGGTGCGTGCCCTCAGCCCGGTGCCACCAGTGCCGGTACCACGCACCAGGTATAGAGTACGCTTTGAGAGTTCAGTGTGCCCTGTCCCTGCTCCCCGCACTAGTATGAAGGTGCGTGTCCTTAGCCCGGTGCCTCCAGTCCGGCACCACGCACCAGGTCTACAGTGCGCCCTATCCGGCCAGAGCCATCCGTCTCGCCCAGTTGTAAGTAACAAGAAAATTTCCCAGGACATAGACATATCTGATATTGGCAGAAAGCTTAAATTCTTGTTAATCTAACTGCACTGTCCAATTGAATTGATTGTGCAAAGAATAGGTCTGACATACAAATACAAACTGCTGGGCTCGTGACAGCAACAAGAATATTAATTGTCACCCTATGCTGCAAAATTGAGAATAATAGTTTCTTGCATAGCAGAAGATCGGAGTAAGATCTTATCAGATACAAATTTCCTATTTGGATTTAGAGGTACAGACCAGGTACCATAGTAATAGAAGTCAAACCGACTGTGTGACTAACCAAAACTCCAACAACAAATAAATGCAGGGCACAGGCAGGTGTTATTATCTCACATAATTATCTTTAGGATAATCCTGCAATATACAGTACACACACAGAATGCAGTACACACACCATTCCATAATCATGTGTGACTAACACTGCTACTGTCTATGAATGTCACGTTCCTGACCTGTTTTCTGTTTAGTTTTGTGTGTTAGTTGGTCAGGACGTGAGTTTGGGTGGGCATTCTATGTTGTCTGTTTCTATGTTGGTTTAGGGTTGCCTGGTATGGCTCTCAATTGGAGGCAGGTGTTTGGCGTTCCTCTAATTGAGAGTCATATTTAGGTAGGCTGTTCACAGTGTTTGTTTGTGGGTGGTTGTCTCCTGTGTCTGTGTATATGTTTGCACCATACGGGACTGTTTGCGGTTTGTTCATTTTATGTAGTCTGTTCCTGTTCAGTTCGTTCTTCACGTTGTATGTAAGTTCGTCGTTCAGGTCTGTCTACTTTCGTTTTGTTATTTTGTATCATTTTCAAGTATAGTTCGTTTTCGTGTTTGTTCGTTTTGTCTTGTTAAATAAATTAATTATGTCATTTCAACGCGCTGCACCTTGGTTCAATCCCTGCTCCTCCTCTTCGGATGAAGAGGAGGAGGACCGCCGTTACAATGAATTGCAACTACATTTTGGAAAGTATTTTTAGATGGTAGAGGGGTGAAAAGGGTTTTCATACAATATGTGTAAACAACATTTGGATTTAAAAAATTGCTATTTAATATATTAAGGTGTGAGGTGGAACATTTATTTGTTGAATTAAGGCGATAGAAAATTTCACAAACGTAGAAGGTTATGTAAAAGTGCATCTCATGCCATTCTTTCAAGAGTGGAATTTAACTATCCAGCGACAAATGAATGGAACAAAAATACTTCAGTTTCGCACTTTAACTCTAAGAGCTTAGGTACTTTTAAAGAGGAGAAAGCCTTTGTGTTTCTTACTTACTTTTCCCGATGTCCATTTTATTTCTGTTATAAACCATGATGAATTAAGATGACATTTTGCATTAGAGAATTGACTTACAGTATGTTCTTCTTTTATATATTTTTTGTTAGATTGAAATGCTAACCATTATCAGCCTACATTGCAGGAACAAAATGTCATACAAAGCAACTTCTTGATGAAACACAATTCACATTAACAAAGAAAATTATTGCAGAGGATACCGTCTTTGAAAGGTAAACATAATATATTCCATGCAATACATTGTAATGTTAATATCTTGTGCACACATTCAATTGTTATTAGGTATTTCGCTTATGCCCAAGTCTAGTCTATCCTGTGTATGTGACAATACAACTTTTTTTGTCTACCAGTTGAATGCACTATCTATCTGCATCTACAGCAGAAAGCTAATGGTCACAGTTAGTTGTTAATGCAGAGTGGAGAGAATATGAGCCTAGGCAGAACACAACAGGTGTTTCTGGATGCTGAATTCTACAGAGGTTACAAGTGTCTATGTGAGTTTAAACTGGACAACAGAAAAATGACAGCAATCGGTAAGTCATTGAGAGAGGACATCAGTTCAGTATGTGAATCCATGATAACGGAGAAATCAGATTATCTCAAGGGACAATCAAGGCGGAACAACATCGTTGTTGACGGAATTGCAGAATCTCCACGAGATGACACCTAATTCAGAATAATTCTCTAATTGTACCGCTTTTATTTTTATGTGTTTGTTTCCCCAACTTCTTGTAGAGTCAGAAAATGTCAGAAGGGGAGGACAATGTGAACGGAATGATCACTGAGAAACTGAAGACGGACCACAGGAAGATTGAGGTGGAACGAGCCCACAGTACTGGAAAACTCACCACCGGCCCAGGTGACAGGCCCAGGCTGATAGTGGTCAAGTTCCTGAGGTTCAAGGATAAGGTAGCTGTTCTGGAAAGAGCCAAGAACTTGAGAGGAACGTACATCTTCCTCAACGAGGACTATCCTTAAGCTGTGCGCCAGAAGAGGAAAAGACTTATCCCAGCCATGAAAGCTGCCAGAGCACATGGGGACATTGCTTACATCCGCTATGGCAGGCTCATTGTCTACCCTCCCTCCCAAAAGCTTGGACAGGATGAGAGAGCCAAGCCACTTACACATACACACTGGTTGATGGACTTCTGAATTATGCTGTTGTTTTTTTCTCTTGTTTGTTCTTTTCCATATTTTGTCTATCTGATCAGCTACACAGGAAAGGGCTAAAATAGCCCATATTATTATATGTAGCCTTAAAATTTAGGTTAATGAAACCAACAACTTGCTAACATTCTCATCTGAGGAGGAGAAGTTTGAAGGATCGGAGGACCAATGCGCAGCGTGGTAAGTGTCCATGGCGTTTATTTTAAAACATAAACTGAACACTATGAAATACAAAACAATAAATGTGAACATGAACGAAACCGAAACAGTACCGTGTGGCAACAAACACTCASACGGAAACAAACACCCACAACCYCAACAGAAAACAGGCTACCTAAATATGGCTCCCRRTCAGAGACAATGACAAACACCTGCCTCTGATTGAGAACCATATCAGGCCAAACGAAAACCCCACATAGAAACAGAAAACATAGAACCCACCCAACTCACACCCTGACCATACTCTGACCATACTAAAGACAAAACAACCTATAGGGAGGGGTCTGGGTGGGCATCTGTCCGCGGTGGCGGGACGTGGACCCCACTCCACCATAGTCATTACCCACTTCAGTAACGTCTTCAGAGCAGCGACCCTCGCCGCAGATCCCGGACTAGGAACCCCAATAAAGAGCCCCAATAGACTGAGGGGCGCCTCCGGACTGAGGGGCAGCTCCGGACTGAGGGGCAGCTCCGGACTGAAGGGCGGCTCCGGACTGAAGGGCGGCTTCCGGACTGAAAGGCGGGCTCCGGACTGACGGGCGGCTCTGGCGGCTCCTGACTGGCGGTGCGGCTCTGGCGACACCTGACTGGCGGGCGGCTCTGGCGACACCTGACTGGCGGGCGGCTCTGGCGGCTCCTGACTGGCGGGCGGCTCTGGCGGCTCCTGACTGGCGGCGGCCTCTGGCGGCTCCTGACTGGCGGGCGGCTCTGGCGGCTCCTGACTGGCGGGCGGCTCTGCGCGTTCCTGACTGGCGGGCGGCTCTGGCAGCTCCTGACTGGCGGGCGGCTCTGGCGGTCCTGACTGGCGGCGCGCTCTGCGGCGCTGGACAGAGCGGCGCGGACAGACGGGCAGCTCAGGCGGCGCTGGACAGACGGGCAGCTCAGCGGCGCTGGACAGAACGGCCAGCTCAGGCGGCGCTGGACAGACGGCAGCTCAGGCGGCGCTGGACAGACGGGCAGCTCAGGCGGCGCTTGGACAGATGGGCAGCTCAGGCGGCGCTGGACAGACGGGCGACTCTGGCCCGCTGAGGCGCACAGTAGAAGATGTAGAAGTTTGAAGGATCGGAGGACCAATGCCAGCGTGGTAAGTGTCCATAACGTTTATTTTAAAACATAAACTGACACTATGAAATACAAAACAATAAATGTGAACATGAACGAAACCGAAACAGTACCGTGTGGGACAACAAACACTCACAACGGAACAAACCACCCACAACCTCAACAGAAAACAGGCTACCTAAATATGGCTCCCAGTCAGAGACAATGACAAACACCTGCCTCTGATTGAGAACCATATCAGGCCAAACGAAAACCCCACATAGAAACAGAAAACATAGAACCCACCCAACTTACGCCCTGACCATACTAAATAAAGACAAAACAAAGGAAATAAAGGTCAGAACGTGACAATGTGTGTGAAGAACTTGATAGTGTTTGTGATGTTAACAGAGAGGTCTATTTTCTGGGTGACCTGAACTGGTTAGCAAATAGCTGTCCTCTTAAGAGGAAGCTTCTAGATGTGACTTATGCCTGTAATATGACTCAGGTCATACCAATAGTGTTGGATCTGTGACATTCACTTGTATTGATCATATCGTCACTAATGCTGCAGAGCTTTGCTCCAAAGCAATATCAGTACCCATGTGGCAATAACAAGGAAAGCCAAAGTGCCAAAGGTTAGGCCTAAAGAAAGTTATAAGAGATCATACAAAATTATTTCTCATGACTCTTTTGTTGAAGATATAAAACATTTATGTTGCTCTGATGTGTATGAGTAAGTGAATCCAGATGCAGCACAGGAAGTATTTGTAAAAGGATTCATGTCAATTGTTGACAAGCATGCACCTGTTTAAGAAAGCAACTGTGAGAACTGTTAGAGCCCTCTGGATTGATGATGCATTGAAAAATGTTATGGTTCAAATAAATTATGCAAAAGAGGTGGCAAACAAGTCAGGCTGCTCAGTTGATTGGCTGACATACTGTAAATTGAGACATTTTGTGACTTAACTTTTTTTTTTAAATAAGAATTTACATTACCAAACCAAGATAAATTACACAAAACACAATTTTTAAATAATTTGGAGTACCTTTAATAATATCATGGGCAAAGCCCAGTTCAGCTCCATCGTTCATTGAAGTTGATGGGTCATTTATAACAAAACCATTTGATATTTTAATAACTATTTCACTGGTGAAGTGGGAAAACTCAGAAGTGAAATGACAACATTGAACAATGAACCATTGTTGTATGAAATATCTAATAATGAAAGAGAAGGATTGCTATTTTGAATTTGGTCAAATTCATGTGGGGGAGGTGGAAAAACGATTATTATCCATCAATAATGATAAGCCACCAGGTATAGACAATCTTGATGGAAAACAATTGAGAATGGTAGCAGACTGTATTGCCACCCCTATTTTCGATATCCTTAACCAAAGCCTAAAGAAGTGTGTGTGTACACAAGAGTGGAAGGAAGCTAAAGCAATTCCCCTTCCTAAAAATAGTAAAGCTCCCTTTGCTGGCTCTAACAACCACACAATCAGTTTGCAACCTGTTCTTAGTAAACTGATGGAGAGAATTGTTTGACCAAATATGATGCTATTTTTCAGAGAACAAGTTAACAACTGACTTTCAGCATGCATATAGAGAAGGGCACTCAACTTGCACTGCACTGACTCAGATGACAGATGATTGGTTAAACTAAATAGATAATAAGATGAGAGTTGTAGGTATATGGTTACATTTCAGTGTAGCCTTTGATGTTATTGATCAGAAATTGTTATTGAAGAAACTAACTTGCTATGGCTTTACATCACCTGCCAACACATGGTTAGATAGTTATTTTTCCAATAGAACCCAGAGTGTTCTTCAGTGGAAGCTTCTATAACACTAGATATTTACCGTGCGGTGTCCCTCAGGGCAGTTCCCTAGGGCCGTTACTCTTCTCAATTTTTACAAATGTTTTGCCACTGGACTTACACAAGACTTGAATGACTTTGACACAAACATCTACTGTACTAGTTGTTCAGGCTCTGTTCTTGTCCCATCTTGATTACTGTCCGGTAATATTGTCAAGTGCAGCAAAGAAAGACTTAGCAAAGCTGCAGCTGGCTCAAAACAGAGCAGCACACCATGAAGCCCTTAACTGCAAAATAGAGAACTAACATCAACAACATGCCTGCCAGTCTTTCCTGGTTGAGGGTTGAGGAGAGATTAAGTACTTCTCTTCTAGTTTTTATGAGAAGTATTACTGTAATGAAAATTCCAGATAGTCTGCATAATCGCAGGCACCCATACATACCCCACAAGACATGCCACAAGGGGTCTCTTCAAAGTCTCCAAGTCCAAAATGAATTCACGGCAACGCACAGTATTATACAGAGCCATGATCACATGAAACTCCCAAGCAAACAGCAAAATTACCTTTAAAAAAGGGGACACAGACACATTCTAACACACATTTTCTTTGTATTGTTTGTATATTTTTTTGCATTGTTTGTTTATTGTTTTATTTTACATTTGTGTGACTGTCCTTGGCTATCAGTGTATCAGTGTTTTGTTACTTGTCATGTTTTGTATTTTTTGTGGACTCCAGGAAAAGTAGCTGCTGCTTCAGAAAAAGCTAATGAGGATCAGAATAAACCAATAAACATTCCATATGTCCTACCACTCAGAATGCATGTTTCAAAACATTGCTTCATACTAAGTTCAGACATAGGATCTTAATTTGATTACCCTGTTACAGGGGAACTTTCCTGCAATGCAGGACATTTTACATTTGTAGTGTATTTGAAGTTTAAAAGGCTTCTGAAGTGTGTAATTTCCACTTCGAAATTTCAGACTTGATTTTGCTGCTGTAGAAAACTGGCTCAAATTAAGATCCTACAGCTGTAGTATGCTAGTGTTGATATTAAACTAATGTTCATGTCAGGCCAATGTGAACTCACCGGCTGCAGATCCTCCATGCTTATGGGCAGCTCTCTTAGAGTCAGCAGCAGGTCCAGTCTGGAGTTCAGGTAAGGAATGTTGCACATCTGTAATGGGGAGGCAGTTACATGAGTAATACACAGTCACAGAACCCACACACACATACTACATGCACACCAAACACAAACACGCACGCACACGAACACACACAATATCACACATTCTATTTATATGTAATTATTCAGATTGATTTAAAAAACACTCCGTCTACTGGGATCCGCGTAAGAGACACTATGGGGTGGCTACTAGTGGCTACTAATTACTTCTTCCTAAAGACTCTCCTCAACCCTTCTTCTCTAACAGGAGCAGCTACATCTAAGAGCTATGATTCCCTGGTGGGTATGTTGTGGGCTGTCTTGTCTTCAGTCTGATTTAGCAGAGAAGCTGAAGGCTTGACATCTTGAAACGATTGGCTGAGCTGCCTAGTCGACCTTTGGGTTGGTTGCTAACCTCTAATAAATCACTCTGGGTTGTCACGCAACACTGTGTCGTTCATGCACAGGTGCATTAGGCCCCAGAAGCCAAAGGGCCTTGGTCTGATCGGGATTAGTGAAAGATGTTAGGTTTGGGGTTATTTCTTGATCCTAGTAATTAATCAGCTACTACAGACAGCGTGTAGCTGAATCTTTTGTAATATACATTTTACAAGACCCGCTTATTAACATACTGATACATATGACCTACCTAAATAAAATGTTACTTTGAAAATTGTTACAAGGGACATCCCTTTTTAGTTTATCTCAAAGGTTGAATATGGGACTCACTAAAACCCCTCTTACCCAGAGAACCTTGGAAACACTACAGGATGCATGTGAACTGAGGACACAAAATGTGATGCTAAGCCCTTCCACCATGAGAGGTGTTACTGCCACAATGTCTCCCAACATATCCATATGCATGGTGTCAGATCATAGTGTGAAGAACATGGCCGGCTGATCTTGCTTCTTGGCGCATCTGCCATCCCTTCTGCCCATCATCAACCACATGGGGTACTTTTACAGTGTATCTACAGGTGGGWAGCCTCATCATCCAGTATGTGTGAAGGAGGATAAAGGTGACTAAGGATACAGCAGAACTCCATAAGGAGAAGAGGAATCATAGAGGATGAAATGCATATTATTACCATGCAAATCATTGATGCAGAAATTACATAACATCAGCATCCTGGAAAAAACTTTAAAGATATAGCTCAACAAAATTACATATTGGTTTCCTTACTAACGTTTTAGCATTTGTGGCACAATTCCCATTCTAGTCATGGGACCGATATTAGCATTTTTCGCACATCATGTTCAAATAATCTCTAAGTGACTTAGTTTCACAATAAATGTAATATACTTTTGGATGATTTGAACGTGATGCATGAAAAATACTAATATCAGTCCCATGACATGAATGGGATTTGTGCAACAAATGCTAAAACGTTAGCATGTGGAAACAGTGCCAGGGTAAGTAGACCAAAGCATGGATTGCTGTCATACATTGTCCATAGACTGCTTACAGGGTAAGTAAATCAATGTGTCATTATGTAATTTGGGTGAACTAACCCTTTTCAGGAATTCAAAAATGTGGTTTATTTTGTAGATACATCACATCCCCTCATTACAATTCACAAGGTGTTTTTAATTACTTTAATTGGTCATCCATTCATGAAGCATGCACAGCACATGGACGGTAAGAGCTTCTTCTAATTTATGTAAACAAAATCAAAATTGGCAAACATTAAGGTTTATCTAGGACATCTGTGATAAGTAGGTATGGTAAGGCATTACCATAGTCTTGGAAAGAGTGGCATGCTAAGATACTTACCTCCATCATGTACTGGTCCACAACATGCAGCTCTGACACAGACCCCTTGTAAGATTTATACATTTCCACATCGTCTGAGGTAGGTACATATCTATAAAGGAAACATATTTAACATATTTAAATGTATGTCTTCGTTATGTCTTTGTTATGTTATTTTTTATGTCTTTGTTAAACATAAATCACAACATAAATCCCAGTTTGTCATTTTTCCCTCTTGATTGTGTCATAAGAGTCAATAAGCAATGTTAGGGTTGAGTGGATCTGCTCTGCTTTGCTGCAGATCCAAACAGTAGCTGACATCTTATCGATACGGTGTGACATTTCATTCCTCCTCAATGTCTAATAATAAGTCAGGCTAAATATAATGCCTCCCTCAGTCAGTCAGTATAGCACTGATCAGTTGTCTACATAGTCTGAATGGCACTGAGGCTTTGGTAATTGAATAAAAGGAGTCACCTTTTCAGTTACAATGCATAAATGAAGTGAAATACAACAAACACTTTTTCATAAGACACACAATCTGGGCTTCATCCAAAATGGCACCAAGTAGTGGTAGCCAGGTAATGCTCTATAAAGGAAATAGGTCAGGGTCCCATTTAGGATCATGCAATGCCATTCCCCCTTTCTCTAGCTTTCTCTGAGAAAGCCATAATGCTAGGCTGATTTCCAGTGACCCGGAGAAAGGGGAGTGATTAAAAGCCAAGTAGCTCTGATGGCCTCCGTCAGCTCCTATGAAGCAGCAGGACTGTTGATGCCAGCCACGGCCATCCATTCATTCACTTGCACTGAGTTTGAACCCAAATGGAATCTCTTTTTCTCCCGTCCTCTGTCATCTGAGTATATTTCAACTACAAACCAGACATTCACTTTTTCATGAGCCCTGGGATGTGGCGCTGGATTAGAGCTATAGAGCTATAGAGCTATAGCCGCATGGCATTAATATTGCAGGCCCTGTGGGGAGTGGTTTCTATCAAAGATTGTATTCCTGATGCCCACGCGATGCCACATTAAAATATATATTACGTTTTCATAGAATAAATATAATCCTCTATGAGGTACATTAGATCACCGTTCTTTGATCAGGTCAGCACCTCACCGAAAGAAAGCACTGAGTAAACTGTAGAGACGGAGGCAAGCATTTTACCCAGCTTTCAGTGTTATACCCCTGAGAGTAACTCAATAGTGTCTATCTCCTCAAATACCTCACCAATGAAAGTTTTATTAGTTGTCTGCTCTGGTAAAAGGTTCTGGCATCTGCTCTTTAGTATTAGAGCAAACTCTATAGAGACTACTACTTCTGTCTCTCTTACTCACATGAACTGGCAGTGACTTCACTTGCCATGTCTCATAGGCTTCATTGGGTTTATTCCTGTATGTATGATCCCTGTATGTACCCTGCACTCGTAACACTTGTTCTTACACAACCTAATGTTTTACCAACCTGTCCCCTTACTGGTCTTGTGTATGTACCATGTAAAATCTTACAAGTTATACTGCTGCCCTGCATCGGACTTGATAAAATCCTGCATCAAGTCTGAATCTGTTTTCTTCTCAATGCAGGCAACTGCAGTTGTATCCAAATTCGAGATTAATCTGCAACATGAATGTGTAATCCCTTCTTACCTCCTCAGGGAAGTGATCTGTTCATCAGAGAAGCCTCCCTCACCCTCATTAACCAAGAACAGTTTGTCCTTTAGTTCTCCTGGCTGCACATGGAAACTTTTGAGGAAAATATCTGGAGGAATAATCAGGAAAACAAAATCAACACGCTCACTCAAAAACGTCACATGAATGGTTTTACTCTTGACAGGGAGATACTCTTTTTCCTGTACCTGCAACTTGAAATGAAATAATTGAAGACAAAAGGTGCTTGGATTAATTATCTCTCTCAAGTGCCTTTGGGGTGCACTCATTTGTATTCTATCAAATCCAAACTGATGGGAGTTTGTTTTACCTAACAACCTCTGTGTATGCTGCAGGAGCTGGGAGAAAAACAATTCATTAGTACTACACTATCACGCTAAAACACTTTCAAATTAAATATTGTAAGGAATTATTGTGATATGCAGTCAGAGATGGATTCATCCACTGATTGAGTAACACCCAGTTCAAGGTTTTAGAAGTAATATGCAGCTAGATTCTATGCTATTCTCCTCGTATTAATTTAATAGGTCGACCGTCAGTTAATTAAAAAGCCCCAATCTGACAGGGGTGTGCGGGGTGCTCACTGCACTCTGCTTCTTTATGTATTGATCATTCTGCTCTGCTCTGGGCCAAAGCAAGAGGTCTCATCTAGAAGGAGAAATAATGTTTAAGTATTTCCTACATTACAAGGTCATTTTAAACACCACGCCACAAATATATTCTATTCTCTTCCGTCCTTTTTACTTTCCTTTCCTCCATGTTAATTATGTTCCCTTGGACCACCATTTTCTTATATTATGTTTAATAAGAAAATGGTGGTCCTCTGTTGCTCAGCTGGTAGAGCATGGTGCTTACAACAGCAGGATAGTGGGTTAAATTCCCAGGAACACCTATACGTTCAAAAGTTATGCACGCATGACTGTAAGTCACTTTGAGTCTGCTAGATGGCATAAATTATATATTATAGAAAATTTGTGTTGAGTGAGTGTTGAGAAGTACAGGTACAGGTGAGAAGTACAGGTATAGTGGGTAGTCAGTCACGACCCTTGATGTTTTTATTTACCTTGGATGTAATGTGACAAGACTGATATTTCTAATCTTGCCACATCAAGACTACAGTTATTTTCTATTCAAATGTCAGTGTCTGTGTAACAATTAACATGACAAAATGTGTCAAAATCATCCTGATATACGACATCCAGTGATGACAAGGTAACAGGGTAAATGTCCCACGGGGGACCAGTACGAAAAAAAGTATGAAAATGTATGCATTTGGAAGACCCATTTGCGACAAAGCTTTAACTTCCTGACTTATGTCTTGAGATGTTGCTTCAATATATCCACATAATTTTCCTGACTCATGATGCCATCTATTTTGTGAAGTGCACCAGTCCCTCCTGCAGCAAAGCAACCCCACAACATGATGCTGCCACCCCCATGCTTCACGGTTGGGATGGTGTTCTTCGGCTTGCAAGCCTCCCCCTTTTTCCTCCAAACATTACGATGGTCATTATGGCCGAACAGTTCCATTTTTGTTTCATCAGACCAGAGGACATTTCTCCAAAAAGTACGATCTTTGTCCCCATGTGCAGTTACAAACCGTAGTCTGGCTTTTTTTATGGCAGTTTTGGAGCAGTGGCTTCTTCCTTGCTGAGCGGGGTATCAGGTTATATCGATATAGGACTCGTTTTACTGTGGAGATACTTTTGTTCCTGTTTCATCCAGCATCTTCACAAGGTCCTTTGCTGTTGTTCTGGGATTGATTTGCACTTTTCGCACCAAAGTACGTTAATCTCTAGGAGAGAGAACGCGTCTCCTTCCTGAGCGGTATGATGGCTGCATGGTCCCATGATGTTTATAAGTGCGTACTATTGTTTGTACAGATGAACGTGGTACCTTCAGGTGTTTGGAAATTGCTCCCAAGGATGAACCAGACTTGTGGAGGTCCACAATTTTTTTCTGAGGTCTGGGCTGATTTCTTTTGATTTTCCCATGATGCCAAGCAAAGAGGCACTGAGTTTGAAGGTAGGCCTTGAAATACATCCACAGGTACACCTCCAATTTACTCAAATTATGTCAATTAGCCTATCAGAAGCTTCTAAAGCCATGACATCATTTTCTGGAATTTTACAAGCTGTTTAAAGGCACAGTCAACTTAGTGTATTTAAACTTCTGAACCCCTGGAATTGTGATACAGTGAATTATAAGTGAAGTAATTTGTCTGTAAACAATTTTTGGATAAATTACTTGTGTCATGCACAAAGTAGATGTCCTAACCGACTTGCCAAAACTATAGTTTGTTAACAAGAAATTTGTGGAGTGGTTGAAAAACTAGTTTTAATGTCTCCAACCTAAGTGTATGTAAACTTCCAACGTCAACTGTATTTGGCTAACGTGTATGTAAACTCACAAAACTCCATATTCGAGTAATTTACATAACTCACATTACTATGAAGTGGCAGACACGGAGATAGACAGTGCATGGGTGCTGAAAGTAGGCTAATTAAAGTAAACAGTCTTCATTTTAATTTGACTTTAGGCTACTAACAACAAGAGGGCTTTGCGTTGGAGCCTATTTTTTCCTATTCAAAAAATAAGAGGTAAGCCTACCTGTTTGACAGATGAAATGATAGTTTACTATCCATATACTTTGTCAGTCAATTCCTTCAGTCACCATACACTACTTAAATATCTCTGTGTCAGTGAAGGGCTTTGTGTGTTAAAACCAGGGCTCGAATTGAGAGCGTATATGAGGGAATTGTGGCTTTTGTTAAAGAAAATGGCTAAAAGCATAGGCCTACCTCTTGTTAGCATAAAAATTATGGACCTGATTATATAAAGTGATCTATATCGAAGCTTTAGTCCGCAATGCTTTATACTAGAAACAAGCTGTTATATGCAGGGGAAAGACGTGACTCTGATGCATATGGGATATCTTTGGTTTCTCTACATGACATTCAGAGGCTGCGCTACAACCCTCTATAGCCAAGGAGACAAAAATGTACTTTGCTTGGGAAGTAATGTGTGATTCTGTCACTATCAATTGATGTTCATTTCAACAGGCTATTAAAAAACATACTAACACTAAATCAGTCAGGAGCAAGCTAGCTAAGGAACAAAAATGTATTATTTAGGCTATATTATTATTATTTCAAGGCTATAGCTTGCCATTTAAGAAATAAATTGTGAAGCATTTGTGACACATTACAGGCTGGCAGGATCGCTCAGGATTTCAACAACACATCAACAACATCACTTCAACAATATGCCTATAAATTTAGCATTTATGCTGTATATAATGACATTTTCAAAAATAAATCACTTAGAATTATATAATAATGAAATGAAAAATGGCATATTAGGCTATACAGTCATTCTACACTGCCTTTGAATTCACTTTTAGAAACCCGAGTTTGGCCAGTCTTTGGTTTGAGGATCATGCGGTGAGCTATGCATGCCTACATTTTTACATTTGACATTTGAGTCATTTAGCAGACAGTCTTATCCAGAGTGACTTACAGTTAGTACATTCAGTTAGTGCTTAGTTTGTTAATTTAGTCTAGCAGATGCTCTTGTACTCCCATGCCATAATCCACGCTGTATCTCATCCGGCCGTGATTGGGATTCCCATAGGGCGGCGCACAATTTGGCCCGGGATAGGCCGTCATTGTATATAAGAATTTGTTCTTAACTGACTTGCCTAGTTAAATAAAGGTTAAATAAAAAATGAAATACATTAAAAAAATTACAGTCAACACAAATGTATTTTTTAACAACAATATCATGGAATCAAACAGTAGTGTTGCATGGGTAAAAAAAAGCCATATTACAACCTGTGCTGTGATAATTGCGTTGTTTGCTCTATAACCTGTTAGTCCATATGCCTTGCGACCATGATGTATAGGCCCAAAGGCCGAGACAATAAGAAGACACAGTAGCAATTTGTAAGTCGCTCTGGATAAGAGCGTCTGCTAAATGACTTAAATGTAAATGTAAATGTAGCAGACTAAATTCAACCAGAGAGCAACCTCTGCTAGGTGATGTCCACAAAGTATATTGCATGTAACAAACAGTTAACCTACAGAACGGTCAAGTAAGTTAATGTTTCCGACATTTTCGGACCACTAAACAACTATTGATATAGAACCACGGAGAGTTCCCGCAAGTCGCAAAGAAAACAAGAGCTGCCTCCACTATTCCAGCACCATTTAAACTTCAACATTTAAACATCATAAAATCACCGATGCTTAGTCTAATACAGTGACAACTAAAAGATGCCAAAAACGATTTAGTCCAATCAACATAAGCTAAATATGATGGTGTGTTTGCGTGCGTGTTTGTGCAAGTAGAAAAAACATGTTGACTCACCCTACTTGTAGAGAAACACCAATGCCATCCTCCTCTCTTTCATGTTGACGAAACGGTCTATGACTTTGTCTGACAGTACACACTTTTATTTTTTGTTGTCCTAGGCTACCTGGCTAAATAGTTGTTCGCTAGCCTAACTTCCTTTCATGGGCAACTTTAGCTAGTTAACGTTAGCCGTCTACATCTAGACACATATTGAACTTCCATCATCTCAGGCCAGGGGCACAATGTATGAATTAATGGTTGGATCAGTATCGCAGATACAATCATTGGCCAGTACGGAGAATTAAGTAAAACCACAAGACCAAATACCTATCTCCATCCATGACTAATTTAGGAAAAGGCCAATTTTAGCTAGCTAGCCACAGGAAGACAACAACACAATAAGATGCAACAATTCAAGTTGTTTCTGTCAATGACGTATGCTCTCAATACGATTTTCATAGAAGTGACGCCAAATCCAAACGGGCTTCCCTTGACACTTTTTTTTGGTGCCCCAGGATCATTCAGAGTTGAGCTCACTCAGTTTAGCTCAATGCTGATTGGCTATTATTTTGTACTTTTTTATCAAGAGAGGCCAAATGCCCACTGGCTTCCTTGCATTCAATACTATGGGCGGCAACAATGTCATACTCTTTTGGACCAGACAGCATCAGATAGATGGCCTACACATACAGACACAGAAGGGCGCTGTTTCACTCGCTCAGATGCTTTCTCCAGTGAGATACATTCAGCCTCTTGTGAATTGAAGGAAAATTATGAAACACAGAAGCTTAAACTTAGACTATCCTCTTTTTTACCCATACCCTGTATAGAAATCAAAACCACTCCGGTGCTGCAGCATGCGCTCATTTGTTGTCATGCCCTACTGTGGTATTACAAAAGATTCTAGTTGTCTCCAGTCAGGTAAAATTATGTAAAATTGCATGAAATGCGTTTATAAAAGGCCATTTTTTTCTTGAACCGCAAATAAGATTAATGCAGTGGTTTTATTAAAATAGAGATATTTTCACCCCTACCCTTGTCTGCAGTGTTCTGCGACTCTACAACCTTCTGGCTACTTTGCCATGTAATGCTTACAAAACCAAGAACAGTTTCTAAAACTGCATATCTAAGGCACTGGTCTGTTCTATGAGTGAGGGTAAACGGTAGGCATGTTCTCTGCTATGCACTTTATGTGTTCATTTTTATTTAGGGTTCAGGAGAGTGTCACTTGTTTTTGTTTTTTTCAAACGTTCAGGGAGGGTCAGGTAAAAAAATATATTTTACTGAAGGGAGGGCCATTTATTTTCATTTCAGAGAGGTCCGATGTTCTCCAGGTATCACTCATTATAAATAATATATAGTTCCTTAGAAAATAGCCATTTTTGATGTCACCAAGCAGGCCAAAACTCCATCCCACCAAAAAAAGGCGGTCTTTTCAAACGGTTCTTAAACTAAGGGCATTATCATCATTTTCACAATTCCACAGTATTATTGCAACTTCATAGCGTAGAAATATATATATTTCTTTTTAACAATAAAATCACATTTTTGACTGCACTAAGCCTTTAAGAGCGGTGATGTTCTATTAAAGATTAAGTGTTCAAGTAATTACCTGATGTTGCTATGCTGCTGCCTAGCCTTCGCTTTGGCAGAAAGTTCTAGAAACAGACCATTTTGCTTGTTAATTTGCTCTTGGCCAAACTTTTTTTTTATCCTAACAAATTAGGATACAGAAATGTAGAGTGTATCACACAGGAGGCAGAGTGAACCACAGGTGTACTTTTAATTGCTAATCCAGTCATTTCTGACTGTGCATCCCAAATGGCACCCTATTCCCTACATAGTGCATTACTTTTGACCAGGGTTCATAGGGCTGTCGGGAATAAGGTGCCATTTGGGGAACACCCTCAGTCCTCAATGAGACACTGGATAGAGCTCTCAACACAACCTTGATTAGACATGCTAACATAAGAGCATACTAGGGAGCTCTCGTGTCGAATCAATCACCATATTAATTAAGCACATGTTTAAAAGTACAAGAAGGGCAAGCTCTGGGATGGCACTACACAGTGCACAATAAAATGTTTCCTCTTAAAACTGAGTGGGGTATTTGAATGTGAGACTTTGCTGATGTTTTCCTCTCTGTGTGAAACAAGTAATGTATTAATACTATGAGGTTAACTAGTCTTTTTTGCTCGTCTTAGAAAACTGATAATTGCAGTCTTCTAAGCTATCAAACAGATAAAAGGATTGAGCAAATCCAACTGGCGTAATCTTCTTCTGCTACAGATATAGGATCTTAATTTGAGCCAGTTTGCTACAGCAGGAAAATAATCCTGCAGCAACATGACATGTGATATATTATGTGTATTATAATAAATTGAACATTTTCATAAGGAAAAATCAAGTCTGAAATTTCAAAGTGGAAATTACAAACTCCAGAAGCCTTTTTAAAACTGAAATACACTACAAGTTTAAAATGTCCTGCATTGCAGGAAAGTTCTCCTGCAACAGGGTGATCAAATTAAGATCCTACATTTGTAACTAGCTATATAGAATGTGCTTCACTCTTTGATATTCAATATTATTCTAATCAATTTAGTCCAACACAGTGTGTTTCGTCGGTAATACCTGGAAAAAGAGTGAGTCATGACCTGAGCAGTGGTTGACTACATAGTATTAGACCCACAATAAGTAATTCTGTTCTGTTTATCTCCTCTCAGGGTTCAGATATTTTCTTGAAGGAATGAAGACAAACACAACACCATAAGCACCTGTCCATGACCATCCTGCATGCCTCCCCTGCTCCCCTGCACTTATCTACCATCCTGCATGCCTCCCCTGCACTTATCTACCATCCTGCATGCCTCCCCTGCACTTATCTACCATCCTGCATGCCTCCCCTGCTCCCCTGCACTCATCTACCATCCTGCATGCCTCCCCTGCACTTATCTACCATCCTGCATGCCCCTGTCCCCTGCACTTATCTACCATCCTGCATGCCTCCCCTGCTCCCCTGCACTTATCTACCATCCTGCATGCCTCCCTGCTCCCCTGCACTTATCTACCATCCTGCATGCTCCCCTGCTCCCCTGCACTTTATCTACATCCTGCATGCCTCCCCTGTCCCCTGCACTTATCTACCATCGCCATGCCTCCCCTGCTCCCTGCACTTATCTACCATCCCTGCATGCCTCCCCTGCTCCTTGCACGTATTCTACCATCCTGCATGCCTCCCCTGCTCCCCTGCACTTATCTACCATCCTGCATGCCTCCCCTGCTCCCTTGCACTTATCTACCATCCTGCATGCCTCCCCTGCTCCCTGCACTTATCTCACCATCTGCATGCCTCCCTGCTCCCCTGCACTCATCTACCATCCTGCATGCCTCCCCTGCTCCCTGCACTTATCTCCATCCTGCATGCCTCCCCTGCTCCCCTGCACTTATCTACCATCCTGCATGCTCCTGCTCCCCTGCACTTATCTACCATCCTGCATGCTCCCTGCATTATCTACCATCCTGCATGCTCCCCTGCACTTATCTACCATCTGCATGCCTCCTCCTCCCCTGCACTTATCTACCATCCTGCATGCCTCCCCTGCACTAATCTACCATCCTGCTGCTCCCTGCACTTATCTACATCTGCATGCCTCCCCTGCTCCCCTGCACTCATCTACCATCCTGCATGCCTCCCCTGCCACTCATCTACCATCCTGCATGCCTCCCCTGCACTCATCTACCATCCTGCATGCCTCCCTGCTCCCTATCATCTTCCTGCATGCCTCTGCACTTATCTACCATCCTGCATGCCTCCCCTGCACTTATCTACCATCTGCATGCTCCCCTGCACTTATCTACCATCCTGCATGCCTCCCCCGCTCCCTGCACTTATCTACACTCCTGCATGCCTCCCTGCCTCCCTTCACTTATTTACCATCCTGCATGCCTCCCCTGCTCCCTGCACTTATCTACCATCCTGCATGCTCCCGCTCCCTGCACTTATCTACCATCCTGCATGCCTCCCCTGCAATTATTTACCATCCTGCATGCCTCCCCTGCACTTATCTTACCATCCTGCATGCCTCCCCTGCACTTATCTACCATCCTGCATGCCTCCCCTGCACTTATTACCATCCTCAGCCTCCCTGCACTTATCTACCATCCTGCATGCCTCCCTGCTCCCCTGCACTTATCTACCATCCTGCATGTCCCCTGCTCCCCTGCACTTATCTACCATCTGCATGCCTCCCCTGCACTTATCTACCATCCTGCATGCCTCCCTGCACTTATCTTACCATCCTGCATGCCTCCCCTGCACTTATCTACCATCCTTGCATTGCTCCCTGCACTTATCTACCATCCTGCAGGCCTCCCCTGCACTTATCTACCATCCTGCATGGCCTCCCTGCACTTATCTACCATCCTGATGCCTCCCCTGCACTTATCTACCATCCTGCATGCCTCCCCTGCTCCCCTGCACTCATTTCTACCATCCTGCATGCCTCCCCTGCTCCCCTGCACGTATCTACCATCCTGCATGCCTCCCCTGCTCCCCTGCACTTATCTACCATCCTGCATGCCTCCCCTGCTCCCTGCACTCATCTACCATCCTGCATGCCTCCCCTGCTCCCCTGCACTTATCTACCATCCTGCATGCCCCCCTGCACTCATCTACCTCCTGCATGCCTCCCTGCTCCCCTGCACTCTCTTACCATCCTGCATGCCTCCCTGCACTTATCTACCATCCTGCCATGCCTCCCCTGCTCCCCTGCACTTATCTACCATCCTGCATGCCTCCCCTGCACTTATCTACCATCCTGCATGCCTCCCTTGCACTTATCTACCATCCTGCATGCCTCCCTGCTCCCCTGCACTTATCTACCATCCTGCATGCCTCCCTGCACTTATCTACCATCCTGCATGCTCCCTGCACTTATCTACCTCCTGCATGCCTCCCTCCTCCCCTGCACTTATCTACCATCCTGCATGCTCCCCTGCTCCCTGCAACTCATCTACCATCCTGCATGCCTCCCCTGCTCCCCTGCACTTATCTACCATCCTGCATGCCTCCCTTGCACTTATCTACCATCCTGCATGCCTCCCCTGCACTTATCTACCATCCTGCATGCCTCCCCTACTCCCCTGCACTTATCTACGTGTTGTCATGCAGCCTGCCTGTGGCATAGAGACAGGCTATAGCCCACAGAGAACACATATAAGCTCACTGCTAGAAGGGAAAATGCTCTTAATCTCATCATAATACCGCCACCTGGATATAGATAGTTCATATCCATCTGTTTGAATGTAAAACTGTAAGCTATATGCATAAGCACTTTGTCATTAAGGATAAGAGTGTTATGATTGCAAACGCAGAACATAACCGTTATACTGTAATAACTAGGTATAATAATAACCATGAATTATTTATCTAAATGATTTATTGTAATTTACAATACACTAATAGAAGTCATACTGTATGTATCTAGTGACAATATTAGCTATAGCTCCTTGGATAAATAGAGAAAATACTGTCACTGTCCATGCGCAACAGGAAAATAATAGATAACAGATAGTTAGCAGAGATCCTGCTGATGAGCATGCAGAGCTCATCTAAAGCAAGCATAATCTTTGTGTGTGTGTGTGTGTGTGTGTGTGTGTGTGTGTGTGTGTGTGTGTGTGTGTGTGTGTGTGTGTGTGTGTGTGTGTGTGTGTGTGTAGCACCCTTTTCCCTCTCTCATGCTGGCGGCAGAGAGATGCACCACCTGGAGTTGCCCACAGGAGGTAGTCACCAATCACAGTGCCTTACATTTACACCATTTTAGCAGACACTCTTATCCAGAGCGACTTACAGTAGTTAATGCGTACATTCTCGCACTGCTCCCCAGTGAACATCAAACATACAGCCCTGGCATGGCACACACCATGCTCTACCAACTGAACCACATGGGGCTGCCTAGTCAGAGCACAACTTTCCAGGGCACAGAAAGGAGAGGAGCACACTTGGAGTGTATCCTATCCTGTTCTATCCTATGACAGACGCTCAGAGCAACTGTCGCACAGGACTCCATCCATAATTCATGGCCATGCATACTCTAATTGTGTTGCCAGCCTGCACACTTGTACTGATGCCATTTAACAACCCTCTCTGCTGCACCACACGTGTATCACTTCACTCTTTCTGTGTCACTTTGAAGACCTGCGAGAAGAGAACTCTAAAATATTTCTTCCTCATTCTCACACGCCACATGCACACACTTTATCCATTGGTCTTAGGTTGCCTTGAGCTACGCCAAGTCATATAATTTGTCCCAAGTGGTGCAGCGAGACACTGCATCTCAGTGCTAGAGGCGTTATTACAGACCCTGGTTCGATTCCAGGCTGTATCACAACTGGCCGTGATTGGGAGTCCCATAGGGCGGCGTACAATTAGCCCAGAGTTTTCCAGGTTAGGGTTTGGCCGGGGTAGGCCGTCATTGTAAATGAGAATTTGTTCTTAACTGACTTGCCTAGTTAAATAAAGGTTAAATAAAAAAAAATAAAAAAAATTGATGCTCAACTGAACAGCAGTCAAAGCCATTAAGTGAAGAAGAAAAAAGATGGAAGCTTTACCCATAGAAATAGAATGTATAGAATGGGCGTCCCCCATTTAATTGCCAGGATTAGCGGGTCCAAGCTCGTTCTATTCATTCTATTTCTATGGCTTTACCAAGGTTCTGATAGACTCAGACTGCCCCCTGTAGACATGCAGTGCAGTTCACAGGGGAGGACAACCCATATCTGTATCTACACTGAAACTAGCAGCATTATTCTTCAAGGATGGTTATCCGAAAATGTATGCACTCACTACTGTAAATCGTTCTAGATAAGAGCTTCTGGTAAAATAATAAAATGCAAAAAAAAAAAAAAAAAAATTGTCTTAATGTCTCAAAGCATTAATTCTATTCCAATGCTTCAATGTTCAACCTAATCCTTCAATGTTGGTTATTTCTTGTGTCTCGTTATGTAGCTACTGTACAACATTTTTTGCATCTTTTCTCAAGCAAATACATGTGGTATTGAGATTAGATGGAGAATGAGTCAGTACACTGATGTAAAGCTCATAGAGTTTGCTATTAAGTACTACCATCTGGTGGTTGCAAAAAGGTGTTACTTATTTTTTACAACTCAACTGCAGTAATCAAGCACTGCGTGTATTTTCAAACAAATCTGTTATCAGCGAGAAAATAATGTTGATGGATCTGATAAGAATACCTATGTGAGAATGCTGTTCATAGACTACAGCTCAGCGTTCAAAACCGTAGTCCCCTCCAAGCTCAGCTTCAACCTTGGGACCCTGGGACTGAACACCTGCCTCTGCAAGTGGATTCTGGACTTCCTGACGGGCCGACCCCAGGTGGTGAGGATAGGTAACATCACCTCAACCATGCAGACACGCAACACGTGGGGCCTCACAGGGGTGTGTGCAGTCCTGTCCTGTACTCCCTATTCACCCACGGCTGCGTGACCACGCATGACTCCAACACCATCATCCAGTGTGCTGATGACACGACAGTGGTAGGCTTGATCACGGGCACGATGAGAGTTACTTGGTGTCCAAATCACAAAATAATTCAAATGTTCCACACACACACACACGCACACAGTTGTGAATAAGGCATGACAGCGCCTCTTCTGCCTCATGAGATTGAAAAGATTTGATATGGGCCCTCAAATCCTCTAAAAGTTCTACAGCTGCACCATTGAGAGCATCTTGACTGGCTGCATCACTGCTTGGTATGGCAACTGCACCGCCCTCGAACGCATAACCCTACAGAGGGTGGTGCGGACAGCCCAGTACATCGCTGGGGCTGAGCTCCCTGCCATCCAAGACCTCTATATCAGGCGGTGTGAAAAGACCCCGCCCAACCGAGCCACACTGTTCTCTCTGCTTCTGTTTGGCAAGCGGTACCGGAGCATCAAGTCTGACACCAACTGGCTCCTAAACAGCTTCAATCCCCAAGCCATAAGACTGGTAAATAGCTAACAAAATGTCTACATGGACTATCAGCATTGACCCTTATATTTTATTTGTATTTTTGCAGTCTCTATGCACACTCACAGGACTCTACACACTCATACACTCACACTCCAACACACACACACACACCCTTCATTTGCTCACACACACACATAACACACATTCATACTGACTCTACACACACACTCACAAAAAATCATCAGATACGCTGCAGCTACTCTGTTTATCATACAGTATATCCTAATGGCTAGTCACCTTACCCCTATACATATTTACCCCCGCCACCACTCCAATATCCCTGCACATTGTAAATATGGTATTGGAACTGACCCTGGAACTGATCCTGTATATAGCTTACTTACGTTCTCGTGTTTTTCTCATTTCCATTTCTCATGTGTTTTTGTTCTACTTTACTTTATTTTATAGTATTACTGATATTGATTGCTGCATTTTTGGGAAACAGCTCGCAAGAAAGGCATTTCACTGTACTTGTGCACATGACAATAAAACTTGAAAAATAAGTTGTGTACAACCAGGGGAAAAAATGGCCAGAAAATAGAGCATATAGTTGTGAAAGCATATAGGCCTATCACCTCAAACTTCCATACAAGTCATTGTAAAGCTACTTACTAAAGTTGTGAGCAACCTTCGTGTTGAGCATGATGTGAAGGTTAATGCTGGGCTCGGTGATCCCACCAAATGTTCCCAAATCTTGAACTGCAAATTGCTCATACAAGCGTGAAGTGTCAATTTCAATGTTCCCAGCGTTTCCCCGTGTCCAGCATGATTTCTCTATCTGCCAAGAGACCAATCACAATCACCACAAAGACAAACTGGATTCTCTATGAAATGCAATGATCCAGGAAGCTACGGAGACACTGTAGAGAATAATTCCCTACAGTCCTCAAGGAAATGAAGAAGTGGAATTTAGGTAATTCCTTATTGCAAACTATCAGACTAAACCTTCTCACGGATTGGACTCAAGTGTAGCGTCATATAAGGCGATATACCATAATATAACATAATTGACAATGTGCACGACTATATTACATGGTTCCAAATGTAATAAAGAGGGATAAATAAAACCATAGTAGTACCTTATCTGAACCAACCTCATCCCAGTGGAAGGCCCTGGTCCGCTCTGTTAGGGGTTTTCTACTGGGCTTAAAGGGCAATGGAGGAGGCATAGGAATGAAGGGGGGAGCTGGCACCATTGAGGGAATGGGTACAGGGACAGTGGCAGGGACATGGACAGGATCAAGGACTGGTGCCAGGACAGGGACAGGGACAAAACCAGGAACAAGTGCAAGACCAGGCACAGAATCAAGGGCAGGTGCAGGGGAAAGGACAGGACTAGGGAAGGGGACATTCATTAGTAACTTCACAGGGCTGCAGGGTATTGGGAGAGGCGAGGTTGGAGGTTTACTCTCAATCTTTTTTCCAGCCGATAGATTATCTGCACTGGAGACAAGATCTGTTCCTTGGAGGCCTTGTCCGTCAGTGGACTTGTTCTCCTCCAGAATGTCTTTGACATTGTCATAGATTCTTAAAGCCCTGTTTTCCTCATAGAAGTGCTCCGACTGAGACGTGCGTTTCCAGTTCAGGCATAGCTTATCTATGGCCTGGACCCAAGCATCCCTCTCCTTCTGGATGGCTTCTGTGCTTTTGGAAAGTTCTGTCACAGGTACCTGGAACCTGCAATACATCAACATCACTCATCTTAACTTCCTCTATTGGCAGTAAACAAACAATGGCAATCACTGAGCAAACAATTGAAATCTAAATGTATGGTATTAGATGTTGTCAAATAGAAGTGCTTATGGTGTGTTTATACAATGCATACAGTGATGAGAATGGTGTGTTGGTAGTAGCAATCCTCAACTGTTCAGATATGCTTCAGAATAATGTATGATTCTGTTAAAAAGTTACAACATTGTTGCTGTATTTAGATATGTAGATTAACTAACATTTGAAAATGTTTCATTGACAAAACAAATGACTACAAGAACACATAACCTAAATTCCTTATACTCGCTTCTCTCATCCTAAACATCTACCACCCTAGTCTCAGAATGGGTTTTACATGGTCACTCACTGATACTCATTCTTGTGAGTCAAAAGAGTGAAGGTGTCACAGCTGCGCGGTTTCTCTACACTCGCGTCCCCGTCTGAGAAATGAATGACAACTGGCAAGGATGACAAAATGACCATGTCCCCATCTGCACCTACCCCCCGGTGGCTGATGGGCAGCAGGGTCAGCTGGCCAGGATGAAGGTGAGCCTCGTACCTAACAACACAAGTGTAGATCACATCATGATGTAGATAGTAAACAACTTATAGTCAATGCAGGACTCTTCCAAACTTTGTAAAAACACTGTGCAGTAGTAGTAGTAGTAATTGTAATAGTAGTAGTAGTTGTAGTTGTAATAGTAGTAGTAGTAATAGTAGTAGTAGTAGTTGATGTTCTTGTTGTAGTAGTTGTTGTTGTTGTAATAGTAGTAGTAGTAGTAGTAGAAGTAGTCTAGTATAGAACACAAACATACTTCACCCATTTAAACGATGCCAATCCACCTCTCTGCAGGAACAGCAGGCCCTCCCTGAGGCTCTTTGGTGCTGGAAGCAGGGGATGCACACACATGTCTTCACTGCCCTCCACTGGATGGCTGTAGATGTTTCTGTAGATTATCTTGTTTACAAGCTGCATTATCTACACAACAAAACACAACATCAGTGTGAAGAAGTCTCAATCAAAAATCGTACGTGTCAATTGAAAATATAAAGTCCTCAAAATGTCTTCAAACTTTATTTAAAGAATGAATGGCCCGCTGTTAACCAATTAGGGGAATTGATTGAAATCTCTCACATCTCCTATGCCTATACACAAACCAGGCTGCTGTCCACCTCTATTACAGGTTAGGGATGACTCTTTTACCTTGTGTTTGTCCTCCAGTGAGGCTGCCTCCAGCTCATAGGGTTAGGGTTAGGGACGACTCTCTTACCTTGTTTTTGTCCTCCAGTGAGGTGGCCTCCAGCTCATAGGGTTAGGGACGACTCTCTTACCTTGTTTTTGTCCTCCAGTGAGGTGGCCTCCAGCTCATAGGGTTACGGACGACTCTCTTACCTTGCATTTGTCCTCCAGTGAGGTGGCCTCCAGCTCATAGGGTTACGGACGACTCTCTTACCTTGCGTTTGTCCTCCAGTGAGGTGTCCTCCAGCTCATAGGGTTAGGGGCAGGGGCGACTCTCTTACCTTGCGTTTGTCCTCCAATGAGGTTTCCTCCAGCTCATAGGGTTAGGGGCAGGGACGACTCTCTTACCTTGTGTTTGTCCTCCAGTGAGGTGGCCTCCAGCTCATAGTCATGTCTTCCTCTGAAAGATATAGAGAACTTGGCCCCAACTCCGTCATCGCAGCTCTTAACACACAGGAACGGCAGCTGCCGCTTTACGATGCCTTTCTCTATGCTGCACACCATTTTAGTGTTGAAGTCAATCTAAACATACAGTATAGAGATACACATTATTCTGAGATTATCACTGCTTTTACTCAATGATGCATGACATGGACAGTATGTACCAGCACACTACAGGCTTGCATTGTACAGTATTGTTATCACAACTCAGGAGTTGCTGTTTACTTACTGTAATGGAAGTTGTAAGACCTATTTACAGTTTTTCCCAATTATTTACACACTAAAACTGGCCCATGAGGCACAATGACCCAAACCTGTAACTAATTTACCAGAAGCAACACCAAATCTGCAATACTACTTGCACATGTTTTGCTTTACACTGAGACTATAACAAACATTTGGCAATTCTCTACCTTTGGCACAACCTTCACAGCTAAAATCCCTTGTGTGCAAATGAAAAGCAACACTGTTCAACAAGCTAAACTCAAACTTAGCAGAGAGAGGTGGAGGGTGAAGACTGCGGGAAATATAACAGATTATTGAAAACCCTGCCATCTTCCACAACATCAGAGTGAGCTTATCAACCATAGCCCGCATCTTGCATTTGTGGTCCTTTCTTGTTTGAGTACACACAAACAATTTAACAAAATATTAGTCTTTAGACTGAAAAAGGTTCTGAAAGTAGTGTTTTGAATATGTCACAGTGTGATCTCGTTTGTCACTACATTAGATTCATTTGATGTGTGTTTGTCTCATTTGTATGCAGAGTTTCATTTTGAGCAGGAAGTACATGATTTTGATTTCTGTGTTTCATTTTGCAAGATGTCAGTGGGGTTAGGGGAAATTGGCTAACTGTTTTGTGTTTTGTATTTAGAGTACCTGAGATGTAGTTTCAGCAAACGTGTGTTAACAGTTGGGAAAAACTGTAAATACGAGTTGTGATAACAACTAACCCAATGTCAAAAGGGTACCCATATCTGACTCGCCTGAAGAATGCGCTTCTGCCACCTGTAGCGGTTGTACTTGTAAACACTGAAGTTGTACTGGGAGGCTTGCTGTTCCTGCAATGAAGATCAATACACCAATGACAATGATGCAGGACTAAATGTTATGAACACATCAAAGAGTGATCAGAAACATCCAGTTCTACGTTGGTGGACAGGACAGTGGAACCCCATAACTTAAAAATGTATAGTGAATGACAGAATAACATGCATGACAAGTACTGTGTCGTGCGTAGATAAAGTCCATTATGCGTGTGCACAGACCGTCCAAGGTAACAGTCAGGCCTTGTTGTTGCCATGGTTTCCTGTGCTGAATTCAAGACCCAGTAGTATAATACCTATAGCCTGGTCCCAGATCTCTTTATGCTGTCTTGCCAACTCTTGAGGCCAATGCGTGACAATGACCATAGGAGTTGGCAAGACGACACAAACACATTGTTGTGGAGGTATTGTAATACTGGGCCTTGGCAAAATAACACAAATAGATCTGGGGCCAGACTACATAACAATACCTCTGTGGCCAGGCTTTGCTTTAGCTGCTCCTGGTTGCTCCTCCTGGCCTGGTTCAGGGCGTCATCGATGGTCAGCTCCCCACTCTTCACCTTCATCATGATGCTCAGCTGCATCTCGTTGCTCAGCTGAACCAGGAGGACAATGATCACAGATGAGCAATGCATATAAATTGTAGCTAGTGTTCCGAATGCACCGAAATGATAGCTAGTGTTCTGAAGGCACACAAATGATAGCTAATGTTCCGAAGGCACACAAATGATAGCTAGTGTTCCGAAGGCACATAAATGATAGCTAGTGATCCGAAGGCACATAAATGATAGCTAGTGATCCGAAGGCACATAAATGATAGCTAGTGATCCGAATGCACATAAATGATAGCTAGTGTTCCGAAGGCACACAAATGATAGCTAGTGATTGCGAAGGCACATAAATTATAGCTAGTGTTCCGAATGCCCATAAATGATAGCTAGTGTTCCGAATGCCCATAAATGATAGCTAGTGTTCTGAAGGCACATAAATGATAGCTAGAGTTCCGAATGCCCATAAATGATAGCTAGTGTTCCAAAGGCACATAAATGATAGCTAGTTTCCGAATGCCATAAATGATAGCTAGAGTTCCGAATGCCCATAAATGATAGCTAGTGTTCCGAATGCCCATAAATGATAGCTAGTGTTCCGAAGGCACATAAATGATAGCTAGTGTTCCGATGCCCATAAATGATAGCTAGTGTTCTGAATGCCCATAAATGATAGCTAGTGTTCTGAATGCCCATAAATGATAGCTAGTGTTCTGAATGCCCATAAATGATAGCTAGTGTTCTGAATGCCCATAAATGATAGCTAGTGTTCCGAAGGCACATAAATGATAGCTAGTGTTCTGAATGCCCATAAATGTAGCTAGTGTTCTGAATGCCCATAAATGATAGCTAGTGTTCCGAATGCCCATAAATGATAGCTAGTCCGAATGCCCATAAATGATAGCTAGTGTTCTGAATGCCCATAAATGATAGCTAGTGTTCTGAATTCCATAAATGATAGCTAGTGTTCTGAATGCCCATAAATGATAGCTAGTGTTCCGAAGGCACATAAATTGATGCTAGTGTTCTGAATGCCCATAAATAATAGCTAGTGGTTGCGAATGCCCATAAATGATAGCTAGGTTCTGAATGCCCATAAATGATAGCTAGTGTTTCGAATGCCCATAAATGATAGCTAGTGTTCCGAAGGCACAAATGATAGCTAGTGTTCTGAATGCCATAAATGATAGCAGTGTTCCGAAGGCACATAAATGATAGCTAGTGTTCCGAAGGACACAAATGATAGCTAGTGTTCCGAAGGCACATAAATGATAGCTAGTGATCCGAAGGCACACAAATGATAGCTAGTGATCCGAAGGCACACAAATGATAGCTAGTGTCCGAAGGCACACAAATGATAGCTAGTGTTCCGAAGGCACATAAATTATAGCTAGTGTTCGAATGCCCATAAATGATAGCTAGTGTTCCGAATGCCCATAAATGATAGCTAGTGTTCCGAAGGCACATAAATGATAGCTAGTGACCGAATGCCCATAAATGATAGCTAGTGTTCCCAATGCCCATAAATGATAGCTAGTGTTCCGAATGCCCATAAATGATAGCTAGTGTTCCTGAATGCCCATAAATGATAGCTAGTGTTCCGAAGGCACATAAATGATAGCTAGTGTTCCGAAGGCACACAAATGATAGCTAGTGTTCCGAAGGCACATAAATGATAGCTAGTGATCCGAAAGCACAAATGATAGCTAGTGATCCGAAGGCACACAAATGATAGCTAGGTTTCCGAAGGCACACAAATGATAGCTAGTGTCCGAAGGCACATAAATTATAGCTAGTGTTCCGAATGCCCATAAATGATAGCTAGTGTTCCGAATGCCCATAAATGATAGCTAGTGTTCGAAGGCACATAAATGATAGCTAGTGATCCGAATGCCCATAAATGATAGCTAGTGTTTCGAATGCCCATAAATGATAGCTAGTGTTCCGAATGGCCATAAATGATAGCTAGTGTGTTCCGAATGCCCATAAATGATAGCTAGTGTTCCGAATGCCCCATAAATGATAGCTAGTGTTCGAATGCCCATAAATGATAGCTAGTGTTCCGTAATGCCCAAAAATGATAGCTAGTGTTTCTGAATGCCCATAAATGATAGCTAGTGTTCTGAAATGCCATAAATATAGCTAGTCGTTCTGAATGCCCATAAATGATAGCTAGTGTTCTGAATGCCCATAAATGATAGCTAGTGTTCTGAATGCCCATAAATGATAGCTAGTGTTCTGAATGCACAGAAAGCTTCACTTTGCATAGAACAACCACTGGCGTAGAACACACGTCACAGCCCCCACAAGGCAGGAGGGCCCACAAGCTTTGGGGGCCCTCATTTCTTTCAATCGTGAATAATGATTAGTGAGAAAGTTACAGACGCACAAATATCATACCCCTAAGACATGTTAACCGCAAAACTGAGCTAAGCAACTGAGAACAACTAACAACTAACACAAGCACCTGTCAAACGAATGTGTCACAACAGGAAAAAAAACATCTTCATTTGTCTTTGTATCAAACATTTTATATTTAGATTTGTGAGAATCTTAGTTCCTCTTTAGTGACAGAATAGAAGATCTGCATGTCTGGAATGAAGGAAGTAGAATGCCCAGAGGAAAGTACCCACACAACTTCCTCACAGCTTGTTTCATTGTTAGTATAGAAGCTTACTGACTATGCTATTACAGTAATACTGAATAACAACTATTTCTACGGTCCATTTCTATGGTCCTCTGTAGCTCAGTTGTTAGAGCATGGCACTTGTAACACCAGGATAGTGGGTTTGATTGACCCAACCACCCCAACATATAAAATGTATGCACGTAAGACTAAGTCGCTTTGGATAAAAGGGTGTGCTAAATGGCATTAAACAGATATACAGTTATACAAATCATGACAGTCAACATGTCATCAACAGTTCAAGACAGAGAATGGAATACCAGAGAATGTGCCTTTTCATTGAAACGAACAGCGTTAATCATAATGTCATTGCTTGGAATGAGGATGTTGTTCAGTTACAGAGGCTGAAATGTCATAATCTTACCTGTGGCACAGCTACTGAACCTTTTCTGTCTATCAAAGAGGGGTTTTCGTTCCTGGGCCCTGCCCGTGGCAACATAATGTACGGGGTTTAAAAAGAAAATCTCAGCAAAACTTTCCTGTCTAGAATGCATGGAGTGTTTCACCTAATTTACAGTAACACTTCCTTTAAAAAGCCAACTAAGAGGAAAGGAGAAGAAAAGGGATTTACCGGGCTCTATACCCCACCCACCTATTAGATTTCGCATCTCTCTGGTCTCTATAGTTTCTACAACGCTCAACAAACGGTGTGTCAGTTCTTGAGTCAGTTCATGTTGTGACATGCTCATGCAATTCGTTTTTGCCCGGTAGTCTTTATTTCATAATGTTGTGGTTTTGTCTAAAAGACTAGGCCTATTAAGGAGATAAATATGTATAAATTGTTGCATATTGTGTTTATATTTTTGTTCAGTATATATACAGTATATATATATACACAGTATATATACTGAACAAAAATATAACGCAGCATGCAACAATTTATAACGATTTTACTGAAGCAATTTAAATAAATTCATTAGGCCCAAATCTATGGATTTTACATGACTGGGCAGGAGCGCAGCCAATCAGAATGAGTTTTTTTTCACAAAAGGAAATAATTACAGACAGAAATACTCCTCAGTTTCATCCGCTGTCCGGGTGGCTGGTCTCAGATGATCCTGTAGGTGAAGAAGCTGGATGTGGAGATCCTAGACTGGCGTGGTTACACGTGGTGTTACGACTTCCGCCGAAGTTGACTCCCCTACCTGTTCGGGCGGTGCTCGGCGGTCGTCGTCACCGTCCTACTAGCCGCCACCGATCCCTTTTTCATTTGTCTGTTTGTTTTGTCTTATTAGTTTCACCTGTGTTCTGTTTTTTAGGTTAATAGCTTCCCTATATTTAGTAGGTAGACCCGCCCTTGTTTTGTGCGGGATTGTCTTTAGTTTGTTACGTGTGTGCATTGTAGGCTGAGGTGTAATTTTCTTTCTTACACTTGACACCTTGTGGTTTTTGGGTTGTCAAGTTGTATGTTCTGCGCCCTGTATTGTTGGGCTTCATTTTTGTGTGTGCCTTAGTAAAGAGCACTATACCCCAGTGGAACTCTCTGCGTCTGATTCCTGCACCCACCTAGTCCCGCGTGACACGTGGTCTGGGGTTGTGAGGCTGGTTGGATGTACTGCCAAGTTCTCCAAAATGACATTGGCGGTGGCTTACGGTAGAGAAATTAAGATAAAATTCTCTGGCAACAGCTCTGGTGGACATTCCTGCAGTCAGCATGCCAATTGCACACTCCCTCAAAACATGGTGTGGGGCATTGTGTTGTGGGACAAAACTGCACATTTTATTGTCCCCAGCACAAGGTGCACCTGTGTGATGATCATGCTATTGAATCATCTTCTTGATATGCCACACCTGTCAGGTGGATTGATTTTCTAGACAAAGGACAAATGCTCGCTAACAGGGATGTTGAACATTTGTGCACAAAATGAGAGAAATAAGCTTTGTGTGTATGGAACATTTCTGGGATCTTTAATTTCATGAAATATGGAACCAACACTTTACATGCTGCATTTATATTAGATAGCCCTATCTTCTGTATACCAGCCCTATGTCAGGTATCAAGGTAAGACCCAAGTGTAGACTGTGAAGTAACAATGTTTATTGTAACAGAGGCAGGCAAACAGGTCACGGCAAGCAGGGGTCGATAATCCAGAGTAGGAGCAAAAGTACAGGACGGCAGGCAGGCTCAGGGTCAGGGACGGGCAGAGTTCAATAATCCAGAGGTGGAGCAAAGGTACTGGATGGCAGGCAGGCTCAGGGACAGGCAGTGGTCAGGCGGTCAGATACAGGGTCTGGACAGGTAAGGGTCAAAAACCAGGAGGACGAGAAAGAGAGAGGCTGGGAAAAGACAGTAGCTGACAGGACAAACACTGGTAAGCCTGACAAACAAGACAAACTGGCAAAGAGACAGAAAACACAGGTATAAATACCCAGAGAATAAGTGGGGAGGATGGGCGACACCTGGAGGGGGTGGAGACAAGCACAGGTGAAACAGATCAGAGCATGACACCCTACCTTGTCACAACACAACTGATTGGCTCATACGCATTAAGGAAAGAAATTCCAAAAATGTACTTTTAACAAGGCACACCTGTTAATTGAAATGCATTCCAGAGGACTACTTCATGAAGCTGGTTGAGAGAATGCCAAGAGTGTGCAAAGCTGTCATCAAGGAAAAGGTTGGCTACTTTGAAGAATCTAAAATGTATTTTGATTTGTTTAACACTTTTTTGGTTACTACATGAATCCATATGTGTTATTTCACAGCTTTGTTGTTTTCACTATTATTCTACAATTTAGAAAATAGTACAACAAATTAAGAAAAATCCTTGAATGAGTAGGTGTGTCAACTTTTGACTGGTACTGAATATACACAACCACAACACTTTGTCATTTTCTGTAATACAAAACATCAATGACACTTAACTGATATTGAGTTGCACCCCCCACTAGCCCTCAAAACAGTGTAAATTAGTCAGGGCATAGACTCTACAAGGTGTCAAAAGTGTTCCACAAGGATGCTGGCCCATGTTGACTCCAATGCTTCCCATAGTGGTGTCAAGTTGGCTGGATGTCCTTTGGGTTGTGGACCATTCTTGATACACACGGGAAAGTGTGTGCCTTGCATCTATTTCCATACCCTGTTCAAGGGTACTTAAATATTTTGTCTTGCCCGTTCACGCTCTGTATGGCACACTTACACAACACCTTTCTAAATAGTCTCAAGGCTTAAAAATCTAATCAAATTGATTTATAAAGCCTTTTTTACATCAGCAGATGTCACAAAGTGCTTATACAGAAACCCAGCCTAAAACCCCAAACAATGCAGAAGCACAGAGGCTAGGAAAAACTCCCGAGAAAGGCTGGAAAATGAACGAACGAGAGAGAGAAAAACAGCAGGTCAGGGACAAGGTAGCCCCTTTGGTGAACAGGTCAGGGTTCCATAGCAGCAAGCTAACAGAATTGCATTTTATCAATGGCAATTTGAATGCACAAAGATACCTTGACGAGATCCTGAGGCCCATTGTCGTGCAATTCATCCGCTGCCATCACTTCATGTTTCAGCATGATAATACACAGCCTCATGTCGCAAGGATCTGTACACAATTCCTGGAAGCTGAACATTTCCCAGTTCTTCTATGGCCTGCATACTCACCATATGTCACCCATTGAGCATGTTTGGGATGCTCTGGGTCGATGTGTACAACACTGTGTTCCAGTTCCCGCCAATATCCAGTAACTTCGCACAGCCTTTGAAAAGGAGTGGGATAACACTCCACAATCAACAGCCTGATCAATTCTATGCGAAGGAGATGTCACACTACATGAGGCAAATGGTGGTCACACCACATACTGACTGGTTTTCCGATACACACCCCCACCTTTTTTGTATGTATCAGTGACCAACAGATGCATATCTGTATTCCCAGTCGTGAAATTCATAGATTAGAGCTCAAATAATTTCTTTCTATAACGACACAGGGCGAGACTCAAATGCAGACACGAGGCAGATAGTTTGAGTCTCTGATATGTATTAATAGGGCAAGAGGCAGGTTGAGGACAGGCAGAAGTTCGCAAACCAGGTCAGAGTCAGATGGGTACAGGACGGCAGGCAGGCTCGAGGTCAGGGCAGGAAGAAGGGTGTGGCAGGCGGGCTCAGGGCAGGCAGAAAAGGTCAGAACCGGGAGGACTAGAAAACAGGGACTAGAAAAACACGCTGGTAGACTTGACGAGACAAGACGAACTGGCAACAGACAAATAGAAACCACTGGTATAAATACACAGGGGATAATGGAACAAATGGGAGACACCTGGTGAGGGGTGGAGACAAAAACAAGACAGGTGAAACAGATCAGGGTGTGACAATTTCAATTGACTGATTTCCTTATATGAACTGTAACTGTATGTAAACTGTAAGTAAAATCTTTGAAGTTGTTGTATGTTGCGTTTATATTTTTGAACAAAAGACTCGGGAAGGAAGTACATTTTCTTAGAATTATAACATTGCTCTGTGCTTCTCCGAGCATGCACTTTGTATAGCCTATATATAGCCTATAGGCTATTGATTTGATTGAGACAACACTAAATAGCCTACAGGTGCAGTTGATATTGCACACCCAGCGGAGAATCAGAGATGAGTGGCGGCATCGGGCACACATCAATATATAGCCTAATAAGCAACTTTTTGGGGGGAGAGTGAACAGTTGTTTTTATTGGGTTACAATAGCAATACAATCATCAAAAAACATTATACTTTCCCCTGTTTTTTTAACAAACACACCCTCCCCACCTACCCATCCCAAACATACCCTTGGCGGCCCCACCCTATCCCCAAACTAATATTGAAATGTCAGAAACTACAAATTACATAGCATTCCCCTGGCCTATTAAAAAAAAAAAATACTAAACCCTCCCCCTGACTGAAATTTAAAAAGCATGACCCTCCCCCATTTTCCTCCAGATCCCCATTCTGTACATTTTGAACCATCCCTTATCAAAAACTACAGATTTAAAACTTCTTCAGGTTTGGTGGGTCCCCTGTGGGACGGTTGAGCTAAAGTAGGCTAATGCGATTAACATGAGGTTGTAAGTAACAAGAACACTTCCCAGGACGTAGACATATCTGATATTGGCAGAAAGCTTAAATTCTTGTTAATCTAACTGCACTGTCCAATTTACAGTAGCTATTACAGTGAAAAAATACCATGCTTGAGGAGAGTGCACAGTTTGAACATGAAAAGTTATTAATGAACAAATTTGGCACATTTGGGCAGTCTTGATATAACATTTTGAACAGAAATACAATGGTTCATTGGATCAGACTAAAACATTGCACATACACTGCTGTCATCTAGTGGCCAATCTCTAAATTGCACCTGGGCTGGAATAATACATTATGGCCTTTCTCTTGCGTTTCTAAGATGGTACAAAAAAAAACAAAAAAAATGTGTATTATCCTTTACCAGATCTAATGTGATATATTCTCCTACATTCCTTTCACATTTCCACAAACTTCAAAGTGTTTCCTTTCAAATGGTACCAAGAAAATGCATATCCTTGTTTCAGGGCCTGAGCTACAGGCAGTTAGATTTGGGTATGTCATTTTTGGCGAAAATTGGAGAAAAAAAGCGGCCAATCCTTAAGTGATCCCTTCGTGCGCCAATCCCGTTAACGGGATTGATTTGACAACACCCAGTGAAATAGCAGCGCCAAATTCAAAAACAGAAATACTCATAATAATAATTAATAAATCATACAAGTGTTATACACCGGTTTAAAGACGAACTTCTTGTTAATCCAGCCACAGTGTCAGATTTCAAAAAGGCTTTACGGCGAAAGCAAACCATGCTATTCTCTGAGGACAGCACCCCATCAAACATACACATGAAAATCATAATTCAACCCGCCAGGCACAACACAAAAGTCAGAAATAACATAAAATTCATAAAATTCATGACTTACCTTTGAAGATCTCCTTCTGTTGGCACTCCAATATGTCCATTAAACATCACAAATGGTCCTTTTGTTCGATTAATTCTGTAGTTATATTCCCAAAATGTCAATTTATTTGGCGAGTTTGATTCTGAAAATACACCGGTTCCAACTCGCGCAACATGACTACAAAGTATTGAATGAGTTACCTGTAAACTTGATCCAGACATTTCAAACACATGTCAAAAAATACAACTTTAGGTATTTTTTAACGTAAATAATCAATACAATTTAAGACGGGATAAACTGCGTTCAATAGCGGATAAAAACAAAGTGGAGCGAGCTTTCAGATCACGCGCCTCTAACAAACAGTACACTTCACTCGACCCTCGTTCTGAACTGCCATACTTCTTCATTTCTCAAAGGAAAAACATCAACCAATTTCTAAAGACTGTTGACATCCAGTGGAAGCGATAGGAACTGCAAGCAAGTGCCTTAGAAATCTAGATTCCCATTGAAAACCATTGAAAAGAGAGTGACCTCAACAACAACAAAAAATCTGGATGGTTTGTCCTTGGGGGTTTCGCCTGCCAAATAAGTTCTGTTATACTCACAGACATCATTCAAACAGTTTTTTGTTGTTCCTAGCTTCTGGGCCTGAGTAGCAAGCTGTTTACTTTGGGCACACTTTTCATCCAGACGTGAAAAAAGGTCCCCCTTAGCCTTAAGAAGTTTTAAGAGGTTTTAAGCAAACAAATAAAGGCAAGCAATTACATAGGACAAACATAGGTACAAGTGAAGAGTTTAAGAATTGAAATGTTCACAACTATTGACTGATAGGGAGGCGCAGTACATCCACACTCATCACAACTCTCATCACCATTGAGATGGAGTTAAGTTTAACTCAACTTGGTTGAGGCCTGGTTATTTTGAGAGCTGTGTTTCCGTTCTTAGTTATCATCCTGTTTGTTGTTTTGCTTTACAGTTTGTCAACTACTCTCAAGTAAACGCCTCATCCTGATTCCTGGGGATTGTACCGCTACAATATTGTCTGCTACTTACTGAAACCTCCATGGAAAGCGGCTCCCTCACTCCGACTCACTGGCGGGGGATTTCCTGCACAAGGGGGGGAACTTCCCCATCTAGTGGAGTGGACACAACTCAGAGCGCACTAACACGCACGATCTCGCACCTCTGGCAGTCAGCAATGGTAGGCCTACCTCCTGTCCATTATAGAAGAGTTCAATGTTGGAAATCACCAATAATCCAGATTCCACGAAATGTTAAATCAACTCAACTGGGCGGTGGTGTCCTAACTGCACCTACGATGGCCTGGCCTCACGGTCACCTGCATCCCACTGCTGACACCAGTGTAGCAAATGTGGGGAGCGAATGACACTTCCAAATGTGTGTTCTAAATGCAAGCACAAACGACACTCAAATAAAGAAGCTGCTGCTTACTAAACCTACATATAAATTGTCTGTAGACCGGTATGATAAGTAATCCAAGATAACGATGGCATTGTTCACAAAAATCTTCGTAGGTCTACTTGATGGTTTGGGAATAATCGTGCATTCCACATAATCTTGAGTTCCAACATTTTTGTCATTTTTAGGAAACGGTCACACGTGTTTTGGGAATTTCCCTCTCTCAGTTATTTATGCTCAGAGCCCAGCCCACCGCGCAGCTGTTATCGACTGACTTGCTTGTACAGTAGCTGAGGAGTGAATACCTAGAATCTGAGAAGTTGCAAATATGTTGGGTTGTTTCAAGACGAAAAGGATCGAAATGGTAACGCTTTTATTTATGCTGGCGGTAAGTAGGTTTTAGTCTATTATTATGTGTAAATAAAGACATGCCTTCTGCATTCCCGGGAGCAATAGCGCCCAACCGTTTTATGTACGCATACAATAGGCTACACTTTAAATATATTTATGTAACCTTATATTGAGTATGAGTGTTAGGCTTCTTTTGTAACACAAAGTGATTGACTAAATGTGTACATTTTTATGCGTTTCTAACCAAGATTGCTAAATGCACAGAAAGCTCATTCAACACACTTTTACTTTCGATTAAGAACACCATTGTCATAGTTAAAGCTGTAATACCTACATTTCATGTTATTTTACTAGCTCGCATCTCATTTGAAACGTTCATGCTGCTATGCTCAGTACTAGAAAAGTAAAGTGAATGGTGGTCTAGTCTAGTCCAGACTCTAGAGCGTGAATCTAGGTACTTTCCACCGCTCCTGTGGTTGAGACAGTTGAGCGTTTGTGACTTTCGACAGTTGACCTGAGGTTTCTAAGACATCATAATAGGGATTTTTTAATATAGATTTTGTTTACAGGTTTTCCCCGCAGTTTACTCCTGTGATCCAGCAACACAGTATGATAATAATGGGAAGTGTTGTAATAAGTGTGGGCCAGGTAAGGAAGAGAACGTTCATTATAGCCTATATATACTCCCACTACCTCTTACATTTTTTTTTGAGTCAAACAGAGTCTGGAGTGAACCGTTGTAGAATGTACACTTAATTAGGCTATAAGAGGTATGTACAGTATTTATTATGATAAAAATACATTATTTTAATAGGCACAAGGATGTCATCCGACCATAGTGATTGTTTTGATCCACACTGCATGCCCTGCCAAGAGGATGAATACCAGGAAGCATTCACAGAGAAGATCATCTGCGAAGTGCAACCATACTGTGACCAAAGTGAGACTTGTTATAACGTTTACATATTCAAGGACATTACTGTTGATCTGCCTCATCTGCTTGTAATAACACTACACTTGTATCTCCTTCCTGCCACAGATACAAACTTTGAGGGCAGTACCAATAGGAGCAAAACAAGCCTCAGCCAATGCATATGTAAGGCAGGACACCACTGTTCGAGTAAAGAGTGCCTGACATGTGCACCACACACTAAATGTGGACCAGGACAAGAGATACTTTCCACCGGTAGAAAACACGTCTTTATCACACTATCAGCAACGATTGAATTCTAGACTAGTGAGCCTGCTATATATTCAAACATGGACTTTATTGTTCTGTTTCTATTTTATTTTATTACATGGTTTGAGCTGCTAGAGTTAGGCTACCTGAATTGTGTCATTTGTGAGCGTGTGGTCACTATAGCCGTATGCTGTATATTTTCTCAGGTGACCACATCCGGGACACGGTGTGTCAGGCCTGTCCTGCAAACACCTTCTCCAGTGACAGCTCAGCAGAGAGCAAGTGCAAGCAATGGACAGTGTAAGTACTGAGTTCAATCCTTTTATTAACAACTGTGATGTGTTAAATAATAACAATAGATCTGTTAGTAATACAGTACTAGTCAAAAGTTTGGACACACCTACTCATTCAAGGGTTTTTCTTTATTTTTACTATTTTCTACATTGTAGAATAATAGTGAAGACATCAAAACTATGGAATAACACATATGGAATCATGTAATAACCAAAAAAGTGTTAAACAAATCAAAATATTTTATTATGGAGATTCTTCAAAGTAGCCACCCTTTGCCTTGATGACAGCTTTGCACACTCTTTGCATTCTTCATGAGGTAGTCACCTGGAATCCATTTCAATTAACAGGTGTGCCTTGTTAAAAGTTCATTTGTGGAATTTCTTTCCTTCTTAATGCATTTGAGCCAATCAGTTGTGTTGTGACAAGGTAGGGTTGGTATACCAAAGATAGCCCTATTTGGTAAAATACCAAGTCCAAATTATGGCAAAAACAGATCAAATAAGCAAAGAGAAACAACAGTCCATTATTACTTTAAGACATGAAAGTCAGTCAATCCGGAACATTTCAAGAACTTTGAAAGTGTCTTCAAGTGCAGTCACAAAAACCATCAAGCGCTATGATGAAACTGGCTCTCATGAGGACCGCCACAAGAAAGGAAGACCCAGAGTTACCTCTGCTGCAGAGGATTAGTTCATTAGAGTTAACTGCACCTCAGATTGCAGCCCAAATAACTGCTTTACAGAGTTCAAGTAACAGACATATCAACATCAACTGTTCAGAGGAGACTGCGTGAATCAGGGCCGAATTGCTGCAAAGAAACCACTACTAAAGGACACCAATAAGAAGAAGAGACTTGCTTGGGCCAAGAAACACGAGCAATGGACATTATGGACATTATGGACAATGGACATCCAAATTTGAGATTTTTGGTTCCAACCACTGTGTCTTTGTGAGACACAGAGTAGGTGAACGGATGATCTCCGCATGTGTGGTTCCCACCATGAAGCATGGAGGAGGAGGTGTGATGCTGTGGAGGTGCTTTTCTGGTGTGATTTATTTAGAATTCAAGGCACACTTAACCAGCATGGCTACCACAGTTCTGCAGCGATACGCCATCCCATCTGGTTTGCGCTTAGTGGGACTATCATTTGTTTTTCAACAGGACAATGACCCAAAACACACCTCCAGGCTGTGTACGGGTTATTTGACCAAGAAGGAGAGTGATGGAGTGCTCCATCAGATGACCTGGCCTCCACAATCACCCGACTTCAACCCAAATGAGATGGTTGGATCGTAGAGTGAAGGAAAAGCAGCCAATAGGTGCTCAGAATATGTGAGAACTCCTTTAAGACTGTTGGAAAAGCATTCTTCATGAAACTGGTTGAGAGAATGCCTAGTGTGCAAAGCTGTCATCAAGGCAAAGGGTGGCTACTTTGAAGAATCACCAATATAAAAAATATTTTGATTTGTTTAACACATTTTTTGGTTACTACGTGATTCCATATGTGTTCTTTCAAAGTTTTCATGTCTTCACTATTATTCTACAATGTAGAAAATAGTAAAAATAAAGAAAAACCCTTGAATGAGTAGGTATGTCCAAACTTTTGACTGGTACTGTATATAACATGTAAACTCAGCAAAAAAAAGAAACATCCCTTTTTCAGGACCCTGTCTTTCAAAGATAATTCATAAAAATCAAAATAACTTCACAGATCTTCATTGTAAAAGGGTTTAAACACTGTTTCCCATGCTTGTTCAATGAATCATAAACAATTAATGAACATGCACATGTGGAACGGTCGTTAAGACACTAACAGTTTACAGGTAATTAAGGTCACAGTTATGAAAATTTAGGACATTAAATAGGCTTTCCTAGTGACTCTGAGAAACAACAAAAGAAAGATGCCCAGGGTTCCTGCTCATCTGCATGAACGTGCCTTAGGCATGCTGCAAGGAGTCATGAGGACTGCAGATGTGGCCAGGGCAATAAATTGCCATGTCCGTACTGTGAGACACCTAAGACAGCGCTACAGGGAGACAGGACGGACAGCTGTTTGTCCCCGTAGTGGCAGACCACATGTAACAACACCTGCACAGGATCGGTACATCTGAACATCACACCTGCGGGACAGGTACAGAATGGTAACAACAACTGCTTGAGTTACACCAGGAATGCACAATCCCGCCATCAGTAATCAGGCTGTCCGCAATAGGCTGAGAGAGGATGGACTGAGGGCTTGTAGGCCTGTTGTAAGGCAGGTCCTCACCGGCAAGATCACCGGCAAGATCGTCGCCTATGGGCACAAACTCACCGTCGCTGGTCCAGACAGAACTGGCAAAAAGTGCTCTTCACTGAAGAGTCGAGGTTTTGTCTCACCAGGGGTGATGGTCGGATTTGCGTTTATCGTCGAAGGAATGAGCGCTACACTGAGGCCTGTAATGAGCGGGATCGATTTGGAGGTGGAGGGTCTGTCATGGTCTGGGGCGGTGTGTCACAGCATCATCGGACTGAGCTTGTTGTCATTTCAGGCAATCTCAACGCTGTGTGTTACAGGGAAGACATCCTCCTCCCTCATGTGGTATCCTTTCTGCAGGCTCATCCTGACATGACCCTCCAGCATAACAATGCCACCAGCCATACTGCTCATTCTGTGCGTGATTTCCTGCAAGACAGGAATGTCAGTGTTCTGCCATGGCCAGTGAAGAGCCCGGATCTCAATCCCATTGAGCACGTCTGGGACCTGTTGGATCGGAGGGTGAGGGCTAGGGCCATTCCCCCCAAAAATGTCCGGGAACTTGCAGGTGCCTTGGTGGAAGAGTGGGGTAACATCTCACAATAAGAACTGGCAAATCTGGTGCAATCCATGAGGAGGAGATGCACTGCAGTACTTAATGCAGCTGGTGGCCACACCAGATACTGACTGTTACTTTTGATTTTGACCCCCCTTTGTTCAGGGCACATTATTACATTTCTGTTAGTCACATGTCTGTGAAACTTGTTCAGTTTATGTCTCAGTTGTTGAGTCTTGTTATGTTCATACAAATATTTACACATGTTAATTTTGCTGAAAATAAACGCAGTTGACAGTGAGAGGACGTTTCTTTCTTTGCTGAGTTTATGTAGCATGTATTTTATCATACTGCAGTTGTAACTGTTAGTCACAATCAATGTAATTATATTTGATTAGTTGGTTGAACAACTTAACAATTGCTTGATTTATTGCTTGATTATTTTTCCACATATTTGACCAATGTTGTTCATAAACTGCACTGTATACTCAAAAACATTCCCCATAAAAAAATTCAGTTGTGACAAAGGATCCAGAGCTGAAGCCAATGGGACATCCACCTCTGACATTGTCTGTGGTAAGTACAGGGTCCACACGATGAAAGCAACACAATTTACACAAACATTACAACATTTTCCTTCAACCATAATAAATTGGTGAACAATAGAATGTATTCCGTTATCATAGTATTCATAGTACTCATAGTATTCCGTTATCGTCAGTTGACCATCACTTTTTCACAGTAACTCATTCTCCTGAACTGTGCAACATGGTTGTAGGGGACTTTTTTTTATCTGGGTGTTAAAATCACATCACTGAAACCAAAACTTGTGGAGGGGCTATGTGGAGGAATTTTCTCAGTATTACAGTATTCTATAGTAGGGCAGCTTACTGTAGTAGCCTGTCCTATATACGTCTGTCAAAACTAGTGTAAGTAACACATAAGCCGCAGGCATATTGTTGATTGACAATAGTTGTTTGTATTGTTTGTGATGTTCTTTTGATTTATTTTACAGTGTCAGTACCCACATTCTCTGGAAGAATAGCAGGATATTCCCTTGTGGGTGTTGCATTGGTCACGAGTGTTGTGGGCATTATCCTGTGGAAATATAAAGGTATATAACACTCCTTTTAGGATGTTATTTGAGTGAAAACTTTACGTAGGATTTTTTTAAATAATCATATTTTATTGTGTACTAGGTAAACATGGAGAGGCCTACAAGAAAGGAAAGGTATGTTATTTTTCTGACATTTCAATCAGCCATGACAGTAATACTGTTATACTTTAGTATTTAGACAAACTAATGCACATATGGCAGACATTGTGTCTTTCGCCATAGGAACCCTGTGTGGAGTGTCTAGCGTGTGAGAGGAGACCTACAGAAGACAGAAACAATGAAGGGAGAAACTCAGAAGGACCTGAAGAGGAAAGGGAACAACTCAAACCTATGATCCAAAATGGAAAGCCACTATCACCACCATCACCAATATCACAACCATCACCAGGTACTCAAACACCAGTGGAGAATGATGTTAACGACTCTCAAGCCGAGTCTTCTGCCAAAGCTGAAGAGATGACAGAAAATGGACATGTGGTGGCGCAGGAGCAGGGTAAACAACACGATACTTATTTGTCTGATTCACAAATGGTATCACATAACCACTCGGCTTCACCCAGTGCCGAACACAATATACTACGGTCAGGTTGTGCATTACCATGAAATATTCATGAAATATTGCTGAATATTCTGTACATTGTAAACTGTTGTAAAAAGTATTGGTTGTTACTGTATTATGTTATAGAACGTTTTCATAAGCATACTAGAATATGCCTTTATTATGTTTTTATGTTGTAATTTCTCTCCTTTGCACTAAACTATCGAAAATAAATGCCACTGCCCACTGGGCGCACACTGGTTAAATAAACGTTGTTTCCACATCATTTCAATGTAATTTCATTGAACCAACATGGAATAGACGTGGAATTGATATCTGTGCCCAGTGGGTGTGTTGGTGAAATGACCAAATCACCCTCTAGTGGCCTCATGGGTGGAATGTTATTAATATTTTTCATAATTAATCAACATAAAAAATAAAAAATTGCTGACGAAAATCCAGTGTTTCTATGTTAAATGGTTTTGTTATATTTCAGTCTTCTGTGATATATATAAAGTGTAATATTGGGATGCAACTCAAAACGGAATACATTTCAACTCTATATCCAACCTGATCTCATAGTTTCAAGTCGGGATTTGACGTAATGTGGATGAACGTCTAATTTTGACCCATTAATTCCACATGGTTACAGAGTTCAATCCACGTGGTTACAGGGTTTAAACAGAAACAACTCAAATGGTTAAGCTTAGGTATTAATTACGAGTGGTTAAGGATAGGGCTATGGTTTGGGGAAATGCGCTGTTTACATTTGGTATGTACAGTGGCTTGCGAAAGTATTTACCCCCCTTGGCATTTTTCCTATTTTGTTTCCTTACAACCTGGAATTAAAATAGATTTTTGGGGGGTTTGTATAATTTGATTTACACAACATGCCTACAACTTTGAAGATGCAAAATATTTTTTATTGTGAAACAAACAAGAAATAAGACAAAAAAAATTATTGAGCGTGCATAACTAYMCCCCCCCCCCCCCCCCACCCCCCCAAAAAAAGACAATACCTTGTAGAGCCACCTTTTGCAGCAATGACAGCTGCTAGTATCTTGGGGTATGTCTCTATAAGCTTGGCACATCTAGCCACTGGAATTTTTGCCCATTCTTCAAGGCAAAACTGCTCCAGCTCCTTCAAGTTGGATGGGTTCTGCTGGTGTACAGCAATCTTTAATACAGCAATCTTTCTTCTACCACAGATTCTCAATTGGATTGAGGTCTGGGCATTGACTATGCCAAGACATTTAAATGTTTCCCCTTAAACCACTCAAGTGTTGCTTTAGCAGTATGCTTAGGGTCACCGTCCTGCTGGAAGGTGAACCTCTGTCCCAGTCTCAAATCTCTGGAAGACTGAAACAAGTTTCCCTCAATAATTTCCCTGTATTTTGCACCATCCATCATTCCTTCAATTCTGACCAGTTTCCCAGTCCCTGCCAATGAAAAGCATCCCCATAGCATGATGCTGCGACCACCATGCTTCACTGTGGGGATGGTGTTCTCAGGGTGATGAGAGGTGTTGGGTTTGTGCCAGACATAGCGTTTTTCTTGATGGCCAAAAAGCTCAATTTTAGTCTCATCTGACCAGAGTACCTTCTTCCATATGTTTGGGGAGTCTCCAGCATGCCTTTTGGCGAACACCAAATGTGTTTGCTTATTTTTTTCTTTAAGCAATGGCTTTTTTCTGGACACTCTTCCATAAAGCCCAGCTCTGTGGAGTGTACGGCTTAAACCTCACTAGGGTAGGGGGCACTATTTTCACCTCCGGATGAAAAGCGTGCCCAAAGTAAACTGCCTGCTACTCAGGCCCAGAAGCTAGGATATGCATATAATTAGTGGATTTGGATAGAAAACACTCCAAAGTTTCTAAAACTGTTAAAATAATGTATGTGAGTATAACAGAACTGAAATGGCAGGCGAAAACCTGAGAAAAATCCATCCAGATAGTGTTTTTTTAATGTTTGTAGTTTTCCATTGACTGCCTATACAGAGTCCATTGACTTAAGACTCAAATTGCACTTCCTATGGCTTACACTAGATGTCAACAGTCTTTAGAAATTGTTTCAGGCTTGTATTCTGAAAAGTGAGGGAGTAAGACCACTCTGAATGAGTGGACACTGCAGTGTCCCAGAGGTTTTTCATGCGTGTGACCGAGAGTGCGCCTTTCATGTTTTCCTATTATATTGACAAATCTTTTGTCCGGTTGAAATATTATTGATTATTATGACAAAAACAACCCGAGGATTGATTATAAACATCGTTTGACAGGTTTCTACGAACTTTACTGATACTTTTCGGATTTTTCGTCTGCCTGTTGTGACTGCCTTTGAGCCTGTGGATTACTGAACAAAACGTGCGAACAAAACTGAGTTTTTCGGATATAAAGATGGACTTTATCGAACAAAAATTATATTTATTGAGTAAATGGGAGTCTTGTGAGTGCAACCATACGAAGATCATCAAAGGTAAGTGATTAATTCTATCGCTATTTCTGACTTGTGTAACTCCTCTCCTTGGCTGGTAACTGTTTGTAATGATTTGTCTGCTGGGCGCTGTTCTCAGATAATCGCATGGTATTCTTTCGCCGTAAAGCCTTTTTGAAATCTGACACCGTGGTTGGATTAACAAGAAATTCATCTTTAAACCGATGTATAACACTTGTATGTTTTATGAATTTTTATAATGAGTATTTCTGTTTTTGAATTTGGCGCTATGCAATTCCACTGGATGTTGGCCAGGTGGGACGCTACTGTTCCACACCCCCTAGAGAGGTTTTAAAGTGGTCCTATGGACAGATACTCCAATCTCAACTGTGGAGCTTTGCAACTCCTTCAGGGTTATCTTTGGTCTCTTTGTTGCCTCTCTGTTGAATATCCCCCTTGCCTGGACCATGAGTTTTGGTGGGCAGCCCTGTCTTGGCAGGTCTCCTATGGCTCCCATATTCTTTGCATTTTTTAATAATGGGTTTAATGGTGCTCTGTGGGATGTTCAACGTTTCTGATATTTTTGTATAACCCAACCCTGATCTGTACTTCTCCACAACTTTGTCCCTGACCTGTTTGGAGAGCTCCTTTGTCTTCATGGTGCCGCTTGCTTGGTGGTGCCCCTTGCTTAGTGGTGTTGCAGACTCTGGGGCCTTTCAGAACAGGTGTATATATACTGAGATCATGTGACAGATCATGTGACACTTAGATTGCACACAGGTGGACTTTATTTAACTAATTGTGAAGTATGAAGGTAATTGGTTGCACCAGATCTTATTTAGGGACTTCATAGCAAAGGGGGTGAATACATATGCATGCACAATTTTTCCGTTTTTTATTTTGAATAATTTTTTTAAGCAAGTTATTTTTTTAATTTCACTTCACCAATTTAGAATATTTTGTGTATGTCCATTACATGAAATCCAAATAAAAATCTATTTAAATTGCAGGTTGTAAGGCAACAAAATAGGAAAAACGCCAAGGGGGTGAATACTTTTGCAAGGCACTGTACATGGGACAATATGTACAAAATCTAATAGCTCCAAATTTCAATGAATTAAAAACCTCAATCCAACTTTACATTTTGAAGTTCATATACAAATATTGAAAGCATTTATTGAGATCTAAAAAGTGTGCAACATGAAAATATTGTCTCATTTCCATTGTGTAATTTATTGACAGTCCCTCACTTGCCCCAGAGATAGGCTATCCAAAGTCAAACCAATTTTGTCAAGGTGGCACACCAGTCAGCTGAAGGTAATTGGCGAAATAATTTGGCTAACTCTTCCCATCTGCAAACACAAGAGACACTCACATCAAACCACACCACAAAACCAACTCAGGTTTGGATTCAGTCATGGCCGCTAGCATTTCTTAATGAACCAAATCTAAAGTGAGGCCAAATCAGAAAGTGTAGTCACCCTTTAAAGACGATGCAAATTGACATTTATTTTATTTATTTAGCTAGGCAAGTTAGTTAAGAACAAACTCTTATTTACAATGACGGCCTTCCCCAGCCAAAACCTCCGCTAACCCGGACGATGCTGGGCCAATTGTGCGCCGCCCTATGGGACTCCAGATCACAGCCGGTTGTGATACTGCACGCGATTGAACCAGGGTCTGTAGGTATGCCTCTTGCACTGAAATGCAGTGCCTTAGACCGCTTGCGCCACTCAGGAGCCAAACTGCCTGTTTTGTTTTTGCATTAAACATTTTATCATTCAAAATCAATAAACATTTTTGGGGGGTCAATTTTCAAGTTAAATTTATAAAGTACAGATCTAATATTGTAGGAGCATACAGTACCCAACCTTTTATCTTACAGTTTTATATTTTGGTGTCAGAGGCATATACTCAGATTTTCCACAAGGAGGAGGTAGTACTTCACTAGAACAGAGCCCTATAGATGGCTCTCTTGAGGTTTCAGCATCAGTCAGGGGGTGGACTTCAGCCTCTGTCATACTTTTGTGAGAATGTCATGATCTTGGGAGGTCATAATGGGAGGCTACTCATAGACATTGGCTTGACCTTTTAGATGCTGTAAAAAGTATATTCATGTCACAATTAAAACTAGAAATTAAAATGTCCCATGATTTTAAAGAGTGTGCTTGGATTAATGTAATGAGATCAAATTAAATATATCCACTAGTTTGTGGCAGATTGGGTCCTGTTCTGTCTGGGATTACACCTCATTTGGGTCACCTGTGAAAAGGGCACTACTCAACCCTCTGTGTGTGTCTGGATGTGTGTGTCTCGGGGTGGTGTGAAGGGGCTTCTTTCCTCTTAGGGGTTTTCTCATTATCCCTGGATTAGTGGAGATACAGCCCTTTGAATTGACATGGAAAACTGGGTGATTCTATGTGATTAGCAAGGGACAGGATCTCCAGTCTTTCACCTCCAACTCATCTGAATCTCCTTTACCCATCAGACACTGTAGATACTGTATGCTCTCCTGTTGTTTGTGTATGTTACTTTCTCTCCTACCTTTAACCACGCCACACACACAATCTCTCTCTACCTGTGGAGGTTTGGAGATGCAGAACATTTAACCGGTTTCCATTTATACTCCCCATAAAGATAATATAGATTTGTATTACATTATGCATATTTTATACTCATTTAAAGTTCTGCTGTATTATATTGAACAGGCATGCCGTTTCTTTTTTTGGCCAATGTGGTCAGTTGCCTAAGGTAGGCCATTGGTGTAGGCCATTATCATCCTGCATGGACCAACAATGAGTTAACCTAATACATGAATTTTAACAGATCTAGGTTTGATATGAAAATTCTATAATGTTTTATCAATTAAATTATAACCCATTTTTTGTAGATGGTTATTATTCAACAAGAGTCAGCTTGCTTAAACTTCCTAACATTAGATATATTGGCAATATGCATGGATACATGCGTCTGAAACTATAATAAACTACACGAGAATGTAAAATAATGTAACATTTCATAAGTCGAAATCAGACTGTGACTTTACCAGACCTTTCCCAACCCAAATAGCCTGCTGTAAGAACTGATCCTTGAAAATAGTGGAACACACACGAAAATTGTATTTCATATTTTGAGGGATTTTATTTTACCAAAATATTTTTTTTGTGATAAGAGAAATGAAATAAGAATTTACAGATTGTTAATCGAAAATATATATACACATATGTACACAAAACATAACATGTTCTGTAAGAGTAGTTGGTCTTACAAGTAGCCTAACAAACATATACCTAGCATTTTCCTAGCAAATTAGTCCACGTTTAAACGTCAAAAAGTAGACCCACGCCATGGAATTTGGTATTTTAAAGTGCATAAGATGTAAAAATGTGTCCTTCACTGTTTTAAATAGTAAATGCTCTGTTATAGAATATCGTGAGCAGGGTATACGGGAATGTACAGTCCGTTCCTTGATGCCCATTCTGCCCAGAATTTGCCAACTTGTGTTCCAGGATGACAAGCAGTGTACTGCGGCTTTTTCCCCGTTTCCGATGTCGCCGTTTCTGCCAAAGACCATATTTTGGGTTTTTGACACTCAACGTTATCTTTACTTTCCAGATTAGCTGGAAATGATTTGCGTTCTGTGTCATTCTTTACCACATTTTCCGCGTGCGCTGCGAGCCTACCAGCTCTATTGTCGTCGTTTGACTGTTTCACAAGGCGCTCATCCACCGGCTCTGTCGTTGAGTTGGATACTCTATGTCCAATATCCTCATTGTCATCTACGGTTGGAGGATCTATCTCATCTTCGTCGTCCAAACGGATTTTCTGCAGAGAGCCCTCGCCCTCCTCCTCGTCGCTCTCGCCCTCCTCGTCAGATTTCCCCTTGGACGCCCAGTTTACCCTATTATCCTTCTTCAGTCGTCGCCTGGCGTTGGCAAACCAAGTGGAAACCTGCGTGAGGCTCATCTTGGTTACAATAGCAAGCATGATCTTCTCACCCTTCGTGGGATACGGGTTCTTAAGATGCTCGTTCAACCAGGCCTTGAGCGCGCTGGTGCTTTCCCGGGTAGCCACCTTGGCGACTCTGATCAGGTCATCGGTTGCTCCTGGTCGGTATTGCGGGTAGAATGGACCTCCTCGGCCGAGGAGCGCTTGATGATATGGAGAGACAGCTTTCAGGTCGAAAGAGTTGTTCTGAAAACACAAGAGAACGTGATTAGTTTATGTTTAAATTCGTGCGTAACTGACCACATTGATTTGTTAAAGTGTGTAATTACGCATTACATTTAATTGGTATTAAAAAGGTCTGTACAATGCTTTCTTTTTCCGATATTGATAAATGATGAATACATTTAGATTATTAGCTGGAAATGTTATTGATTAGGTATACAATAGAGAAAACATATTGTCAAATAATTTACCATGTTCGCAATGTATCTGTGGTGTGGATAAGGGATTAATTTGTATCCTTGTAGTCCGGAATATGCCAAAGGTACCCCAGCCATCGCAGCAAGATAAGGGGCTTGTTGCTGTTGTACCCCAGCTGGACCTCCCAACAACGGTATCTGATATCCAGGGGGCATGTTGATATTTCTCTCAAAGAAGTTGCCTGTTTGTGACGCAGGCATCCTTACGTCCTGACTATCAGAGCTTGAATGATAGTAATGTGCACCCTCACCAGCTCTAAATATACCCCTATCCAGTCATGGGCGGTTCTTAACCGCGGTGATTGACAGTTACGTTCAAAATTCCTCGCTTTCACTCGCACCAAATCCCATCAAAGGAGAACAACGGTGTTCCTTTTAACGGTTTCTTAAAGGCGCTAAATAGCCTGTCTATAACGTATCTCAAACCAATCATTTCTATGGTGAGAGACGAATAATGAAATATAATTTGAATTTCACAGTTTTGTTCTGATGCGGAGGATACTAGAAACTAGAATCTCTCATAATTCACTTTGCCTACTATTTGTTGTCACAATACGATCTATAATGTTAGGTTCTTTATAGATCCTTAACTATTAATTTATTGTAGGCCACCAGTTTTATCAATGCCATCAGCCGTCCTCATACATATTTTTTCAGTTACAAATATGCCAAAAAGTAAATTAATTTATTTTAAAAATCTAACTGAATTAAGTGCATTTCAGGCCCAAAATAAAGAATGATATAGGAAAGAGAAACTGTTGTAAACGTACCATTCATTGTAAATATAGCATATTACATGTTAATATCGATAGTTTCCCATCGAATTTGACATTATGTTTGTGCAACACTCACTGTAGGATAATAAAATGACTTGAATAGGATTAACACCAGGCAGACCCTATGTCTCTTGTCTGACGATCAGACTTCTGTTTGAAATTGAAGTCTGAACATGTAGCTGTGAATTGAATTAGCCAATTGAATTAGCCTAATGACGTTAACACATTCCCAGGCTTCTTTCCATGACCATTGACTGAAACTGTGATGTCTTCAATATAGTTTTATTTAGATTTGTCCGAGGTTTCATCTAATATTTTCCGACTGAATTAGGCTATTGGTTTCTGTATCCTACATTTCCCTCAACGGAAACAAAAACATGTAGGCGTTATGCTGATATTTATTATTAATTTAACATCGAAAAAAATCTAACATATTTTGTAAGATACCAATTTACTATTCCTATTTAATTAACAACTGTGGGGTGGTTATGTTTGGTGTGTCATTGGGGCAATGGGTTACCTTACTTAGGCTGGCGATACCCCAGAACTATTTTGTTAATTTATTGTGATTGAACAATAACACTTCCCTTTACATGTCGGATGGTTTTGTTGTGGCTTCAGCATATCGTTTCAATGGGGCTAATTAAAAGCTGTTAAGTAAAACAGGTGTTACTAATGTATATGATAAATATGAGATAACAAATGGTAATGTAGGGAGCTTGAAGGATTGTTAAAGATACGAGAAAAATATTACAATTCTTATTCCACTGCCCTTTCATCTTCTCCAAAGGGACATTGGTTGAAGAAGAAGTTTTTACTTTACGATGCTCGTATTATGTGGTGGTTTGGTTGCAACCTTTTGAGCGAAGCTACTGCTAAGTAGGTCTCTCCACCTAATTTCTAAAAGGGTGAATTGTTAAAGTATAAAAAAAATAGGAGGAAAAGTGTAGCCATGCATAAAAGTCTCAAATAAATTAACAATCCATAGACTAACTACATATCCTATGATTTCTTTATTTATCGAAATAATTTAATTAACGTAAGATCAATTTGAAACAGAAGACTGTTGACCGGCATCTGCTATTAGCAGAATGCACTTCACTCATCATCTTGATTTACATTTTCACATTATGCTGAACGTTGTGGATATCCAATATTTCACATATTTTGTTATAAAAATGTTTTTTATTTGTGTGTGTGGTGGGGGTGGTGAGAAAAGATGTATAACTGGTACAATGGGTTGACTGGAGAGCAAAGAGTCAGAGGCTTAGCTAATGTCATCTGTACATCTCAGGAGACAAACAGCTCAGGGCAGTGGCTTTTGTCTGACTTGTAGACTCTCCTTTCAAATATTTTCCTCTTTTGCAGCTACAATGCAGGTTTTGGTCTCCTTCTGACAGGTTGGATAGGTATTGTTTGCTCTCAGGATGTCCCTCGATTGCGCAGAAAAGTGTCCAAATGGAGGAGGATTGTCCTCAGTTCCCTGTGAGATACAGTATACAAGATAAGATTAATGATAGTCTACTGTGAGTGTTAAATGGCCAGCACATGCAACTTTTGGCTGGTTACAAGATCAGGTGAATGGAAATGTTTCAACCTCTGTCCTCTGTTTCAACCCCCTTTAAGACAAGACAAGTACCTTAGTCCATCAGAGATGGATTGAGGGTTCCCCTCTAGTCGACTGGAAGCCTCAATGATGCCTTTAATTTCCTATTCTCATACATATATATATAACTATGTCACTACAGTTAACAGTGGGTCTAAACCGTGGGCCTGATTGAAACCAGTAGAAGAGCCATGCAGGACAACAGTACGAGCCCCCTTTCTCTATTGGAACTCTCAATGATGCCTTTAATATCCCATTCTCATACATAAAGTATCCTATATCTGTGTTCAGGGTGGCAGGTATCCTAGCTGTTAAGAGCATTGGGCCAGTAACTGAAAGGTCGCTGGTTCGAATCCCCGAGCCGACAATGTGAAAAATTGGTCGATGTGCCCGTGAGCAAGGCACTTAACCCTAATTGCACCTGACAGTTGCTCTGGATAAGAGCATCTGCTAAATAACTGAAATGTAAATGTCCTCCTCTAGGGCGGGCCTCTGATTAAGGAGAAGTAAGTAGAAGGTAAATCTGGATATTTGTCATTAAGAGGGAATGGAATACAAAATTATAAAATGCTTGCTATTTGAATATAATTCACCCAAATGGAGAATTAATCACTACTGATATAATCTAATCATAGGAGGCAAGAGACACTTCCACTTCAAATCTGACTCAATGAAGTCAATGTATGAACATGCCCATTCCAGGTCCATTCCATTTCCAGGAAATTAAGTGAATGTCAACCCATGACATGAAAAAAAACTAATATAACAATACATTCTCTTCTAGTTGAAATGTTGAAACTAATTGTTATTTTGGTGTTAAAAATCAAAAAGCACCAGTACAAATTGACCACAAACACATAACAACCCCCCCCAATGACATTCTATTCTAAGCCAAGCGTGAAAGTTATCAAGCTCTCCCACCCACTCCCAGCTATCAACCCCCCCTGACCCTCATCCCTCCTAACTCTTTGTCCTTACTCTTATCCGCTCTACTCCATCATTATTTTAATAGAGAAGTGGCGCTGAAACCGCTTGCAACTCTAAGTATGTCTTTGTTAGTATCTTGGTGGTGGACCGGTGTCCCGCCCCTCTGTTCCCTCCTGGGTGTGCACTGATTGATGGCCTTCTGCTGGGTGAGTGACAGGCCACATTTGTTAGGCTGTGACGGACAGGCCGAAGGCTGGGGGACTGAATGACTGCTGGTGGTGCTGGTTGGGCCCTCTGCTGCATTGGACGTTGGGGCCCTCTGGCCTGCTCCACCACCACCACCCCTTGGGGGCCTTAGTTGGCCCCCAGGACCCCCAGCTTGCCCAGCCTGTCTGTCCAGCAAGGGTAGTTCTCCGGCGGGCTTGCTGTACCCGAGCAGCTCGTTAGCTGTAAGCCTCTCCTCCTCAGTGACAGAATCTTGACTAGAACCAAAACATTTGATCATATTACTCCAGTGCTAGAGACTGCTGCCCTACGTACATAGAGTCATTGAACACTGGTCATTTTAATAACGTTTACAGACTGTTTTACCCACTTTCCAGGTGTATATATATACTGTTTTCTAATCATGGCTCACCCTATATCACTACTGCTGTACACACCTTTTCTATTCATATACTGTCCATACTGAATGATGGCACTGCATTGGATAGCAGCCATTTTACAGGCTGCTGAACAATTTCCAGTGACAGAAAACGTTTCCATACATTGTCAAGACCGGTCGGCAGCCTCGTGTAACATTGGGGCGGGGGGGTTCTCTTTGTTATCAACAGATGGTTTGTGATCTCTAATGTTAAGGAAGTCTGGAGTTCTCGCCTGAGCTAGAAAACCTCATTATAAACTGCAGACCATACTATTTACCAAGAGAGTTTTCATCTATATTTTTCATAGAATTCTATTTACCACCCCAAACTAATGCTGGCACTAAGACCGCACTTAATGAGCTGTATAGGGCCATAAGCAAACAAGAAAATGACCAGCCAGAGGCGGCGCTTCCGTGGACGGTGATTTTAATGCAAGGAAACTGAAATCCGTTTTACCACATTTTTACCAGAATGTCACCTGAGCAACTAAAGGCGACAAAATTATAGATCACCTTCACTCCATACACAGAAATGCATACAAGGCTCTCCCTCACCCCCCCTTTGGCAAATCTTACCATAACTCTATCCTCCTGATTCCTGCTGACAAGCAAAAACTAAAACAGGAAGTACTCAATACAGAAGTGAAGTGGATGTTAAGCTACAGGACTATTTTGCTAGCACAGACTGAAATATGTTCCGAGATTCATCCGATAACATTGAGGCGTTTACCACATCAGTCACCAGCTTCATTAATAAGTGCATCAACGACGTCGTCCCCACAGTGACCATACGTACATATTGTAACGGCTTTCGTTGGTGGAAGGAGAGGAGGACCAAGGTGCAGCGTGGTACGTTTTCATTTTAATAAACAAAATAAACTGAACACTGAATTTACAAAAAATAATAAAGAGCGAGAACGAAAACGAAACAGTTCTGCAAGCAATACGCACAAACAGAAAACAATCACCCACAACACACAATGGAAAACAGGCTACCTAAGTATAGCTCCCAATCAGAGGCAGCTGTCATTCGTTGTCTCTGACAACCACACCAGGCCAAACAAAGAAATAGACAACCTAGACATACAACATAGAATGCCCACCCACATCACACCCTGACCAAACAAAACATAGAAGCATACAAAGCAATCTATGGTCAGGGCGTGACACATATCCCAGCCAGAAGCCATGGATTACAGGCAACAGCCACACTGAGCTAAAGGCTAGAGCTTCCACTTCCAAGGAGTGGGTTTCTAATCCGGACGCTTATACGACTTCCAACGAGCCATCAAACAGCCAAAGCTTCAATACAGGACTAAGATTGAATCCTGCTACTCCGGCTCTTTCGCTCGTCAGATGTGGCAGGGCTTGCAAACTATCACGGATTACAAAGGGAAACCATGCCACGAACTGCCCAGTGACGCAAGCCTATCAGACAAGCTAAAATTCTTCTATGCTCGCTCGAGGCAAGCAACACTGAACCATGCATTAGAGCACCAGCTATTCTGGATGACTGTGTGATCTCGCTCTCCATAGCCGATGTGAGTAAGACCATTAAACAGGTTCACAAGGCCACAGGGCCAGATGGATTACCAGGACGCGTACACAGAGCATGCGCTGACCAGCTGGCAAGTGTCTTCACTGACATTTTCAACCACTCCCTGACCCAGTCTGTAATACCTACATGTTTCAAGCAAACCACCATAGTCCCTTTGCCTAGGTAACCTGTCTAAATAACTATCGCCCTGTAGCACTCACATCTGTAGCCATGAAATGCTTTGAAAGGCTGGTCATTGCTCATATCAACTACATCAGTCCAGACACCCTGGACCCACTCCAATTTGCATACCGCCCCAACGCATCAAAAGATGATACAATCTCTATTGCACTCCAAACTGCCCTGTCCCACCTGGACAAGAGGAACACCTATGTGAGAATGCTGTTCATCGACTACAGCTCAGTGTTCACACAGCTAACCAAGTCTGGAACCAACAGGACCCTAAGGACCCTGAATAGGACCCTGAATAGCTTCTACCCCCAAACCATAAGACTGCTAAATAGTTCCACATTTTGTTGTGTTACAGCCTGAATTCAAAACTGATTATTTTATTTGACCCATCTACACACAATACCCCATAATGACAAAGTGAAAACATGTTTTTAGAAATTTTAGCAAATTGAATGAAAATGAAATACAGAAATATCTCATTTACATAGGTATTCACACCCCTTTGCTATGGCACTCCAAATTGAGCTCAGGTTCATCCAATTTCCTTTGATAATCCTTGAGACGTCACTACAACTTGGAGTCATTCTGTGGCCAATTCAATTGTTTGGACATGACTCAGAAAGAAACACACCTGTCTAAATAAGGTCCCATAGTTGACAGTGCATGTCAGAGCAGAAACTATACCATGAAGTCCAATAAACTTTTTCCAAGAGCAAAGTGGTCTCCATCGTTGGGAAATTGAAAAAATATGGAACTACCCAGACACTGTCCAACCAAACTGAGCCACCGGGCAAGAAGGACCTTGGATGGGAAGGTGACCAAGAACCTAGTGACCACTCTGACAGAACTACAGAGTTCCTTGGCTGAGTTGGGAGAACATGCCAGAAGGACAAGTCTCTACAGCACTTCACCAATCTGGGCTTTATGGGAGAGTGGTCAGATGGAAGCCACTCTTGAGAAAAAATCTCATGACAGCACGCCTGGAGTTTGCAAAAAGGCACGTGAAAGACTATGAGATTCTGTGGTCTGATGAGACAAAAATGTTACTCTTTGGCCTGAATGCAAAGCGCTATGTCTGGAGAAAACACCATCCCTACGGTGAAGCATGGAGGTGGTAGCATCATGCTATGGGGATGCTTTTCAGCGGCACGGACTAGGAGACTGGTAAGGATAGAGGGTACAATGAATGGGGCAGCAGGGTAGCCTAGTGGTTAGAGCGTTGGGCTAGTAACCGAAAGGTTGCAAGTTCAAATCTCCGAGCTGACAAGGTACAAATCTGTCGTTCTGCCCCTGAACAAGGCAGGGGTTCCTAGGCCGTCATTGAAAGAATTTGTTCTTAACTGACTTGCCTAGTTAAATAAAGGTCAAATAAAATGGAGTCAAATACAGGCAAATTCTTGATGAGAACCTCCTTTAGAGTGCAAACAACCTTAGACTGGGGGCATAGATTTACATTCCAACAGGACAATGACCCCAAGCATACATCCAAAGCAATGCTGGAATGGCTTCAGAACAATAATGTGAAAGTCCTTGAGTGACCCAGTCAAAGCCCAGACTTGTATCCCATTGACAATCTGTGTAAAGACTTGAAGATTGCTGTTCACAGCTTCCCCATCTAACTTAACAGAACTTGAGAAAATCCCCAAATCCAGATGAGCAAAGCTGATACAGCTGATACAGATTATTATCAAAGATGACTCAAAGCTGTAACACAAAGTGTTGACTACTTATGTAAATTAGATATTTCTGGATTTCATTTTCCTTTTTTCTCCCCAATTTCGTGGTATTATTATCATTAGTAAATAACCATCCACAATATGAGAAAGAATTAATTGCTAACATACACTAATATTTGTAGCAAATCATTTCACTGCTACTCAATGTGGATGGGCATGAAACGCTACATTTAAACCATAGTGGAATATGTTTCATTCATTGTAATATGTATAATGTTGCTCAAAACAATGTAAGATTGTTTTGTTAAAGCGTTAGGAAATGGAGGAAGCGGAAGAAACAACTCTTCAAAATGTAACAAACGGAAGTTCATGCAGCTACAGATTTTTTTTACTATACCCTCACAGCCAGCATAATGAGCTTGTAAAGCATTTGTGACGTGACATCTACATTTCGGCCGATTTGTTAAACAAAGGCTACAAGGAAGCCGGGGGCACTGGTTCTGTGTTTCAACCCCTTGATAACAATAGCAAGCAGGCGCTGGTGGGAGGCAGTGCTCTCATGGAAATGAGCAACCAAACCAACAATGTAGCTCCTAATYTCTTCAGAGAGGGGAATCGGTTACACAGCAGTATGCACCCCTGAAAGCTTTTCATTAGAAACAGTGTGCTATTGAAACACTAACCCTAAGCCCCTCCCCACGCTTACGAGCACACGCACACGCACACACACACACATACCCCTAGTGTGTAGCCACAGGGTCTCCTCATACATGGGCCAGATACAAGGTATCCCCGACAACAGAAGGGTAGATGTAAGTGGGGTAAGGGGTAGTTATAGCCGGGCTAGGTGGTGGTATGGGGGGCTAGGCAGTGGGGCAGGGGGTGGTATCGGGGGGGTGGGGTATGTGGGCAGGGGGTTGGTATGGGGTGCCTAGGCCTCAATGCATGGGATTAGAGTTAATGTGCCCTCCCTGGGTTATAATCTCTTCAGAGGGGGACTTTGTTTGAGGGCTTGAGGGCAGTAAGATAAGTATCTATTACAGAAACTCCCCTCTTATCCCACCCCTCAACAACCTCCCCCTCTTCAGAATTGAAGCACAAAACACTTGCCTCTGTGCCTCCATGTCTTCTGATACCCCAAACCCCAAAAGCAAGTGCTGCTGCCCTTTTCGACTAACCTGGAATTAAGGGCTAAAGCCTTATGGAGAGTAACCAGGACCGATATTTACTCCATCTGTAGGCTGCAAAGTGAGGAGGTTGATGTAGATCAAAGGAGGCTTAGAAAACAAGTGAGGATATTACCATTAAAAAAAAAGTGTTCTCACAAGTTTAATTTCTTGTGTTTGGGGAGGAGGAGTCATAATGTGAGAGAGGAACTATGGGGTCCAAAGCTGAGGATTTAATTAAGTGTAATCTTGTTATATTACCCCCATGTATAAGGAAAATATTTTATTATGCATTGAGTAATCTTAAGACCATCCCAACAGCTGATATAAGTACCCATTTAAGAACCAAGTTAACTTGGTAAAACTCACCCTACTGTTGCTGTTAAAAAGATAAAAAAAAGTGAAGATACAACATTTGTAGCACAAAATGGCAGTTTAATATCAAACTATTTACTAAAATATAAATAATGTGCAAAACAAAACAAGCTTGATCAGAGGCATGTTCAGACTGAGAGAATACTGACAACTTGAGAAAAAACACACGATGCAAAGTCATGGCACATCAATTAACTCTTGTTTCAACATCTTATAAAACAGCCACTTCATTGTGAACTGACTATTCTATGCCAATAATCTGTTATTGTTTTGTCCTTCAATAGAAATACAATGTAAATACTGAGGGTAAAGTTATACAAAACAACATCCCTTATTAACCAACTGACAACAACGGAATGCAATTAACATATAAACATGGCACTTCAAATCTGGAATGTCAAATCAGCCCTCGCAACGAGAAATAATGTTTGCATTCCACCTGCTTGTTAAATTTGTTCGCTTTCATAATTAAACATGGTGTGAGAAAAAGGCAAGCAAAATTCAAATACAGACTAAATTGAAAGAACAAGACAAAAATCAATGCAGCATGCAAAATAGCTCCATATGTAAAGTTTTTGTAACATTTTGTCTCTCAAGAATAAAATGAGACTTTTTAAATTGAATAAAATGACAATCAAATAATGTTTGGAGATTGATTGTATTGTAGCAAAGTGATAAAAAAAAAAAAAACAGGTCAATAGTTAGAGCTCTCTACGCCATAAAAGCATACATACAGTGCAGAAAGTATTCAGACCACTTGACTTTTTCACATTTTGTTACATTACAGCCTTATTCTAAAATTGATTAAATAAATAAAAATCCTCAGCAATCTACACATAATATCCCATAATGACAAAGTGAAAACAGGTTTTTAGAATGTTTGACAAAAAAAAAAAGAAAAAAAGTATTTACAGTTGAAGTCGGAAGTTTACATACTCTTAGGTTGGAGTCATTAAAACTCGTTTTTCAACCACTCCACAAATTTCTTGTTAACAAACTATAGTTTTGGCAAGTCGGTTAGGACATCTACTTTGTGCATGACAAGTAATTTTTCCAACAATTGTTTACAGACAGATTATTTCACTTATAATTCACTGTATCACAATTCCAGTGGGTCAGAAGTTTACATATACTAAGTTGACTGTGCCATCAAACAGCTTGGAAAATTCCAGAAAATTATGTCATAGCCTATCAGAAGCTTCTAAAGCTAACTGACATAATTTGAGTTAATTGGAGGTGTACCTGTAGATGTATTTTAAGGCCTACCTTCAAATTCAGTGCCTCTTTGCTTAACATCATGGGAAAATCAAAAGAAATCAGCCAAGACCTCAGAAGAAAATTGTAGACCCACACAAGTTTGGTTCATCCTTGGGAGAAATTTCCAAACGCTTGAAGGTACCATGTTCATCTGTACAAACAATAGTACGCAAGTATAAACACCATGGGACCACACAGCAGTCATACCGCTCAGGAAGGAGATGTGTTCTGTCTCCTAGAGATGAACGTACTTTGGTGCGAAAAGTGCAAATCAATCCCAGAAAAACAGCAAAGGACCATGTGAAGATGCTGGAGGAAACAGGTACAAAAGTATATTTATCCACAGTAAAACGAGTCCTACATCTACATAATCTGAGAGGCCGCTCAGTAAGGAAGAAAGCACTGCTCCAAAACAGTTTGCAACTGCACATGGAGACAAAGATCTTACTTTTTGAAGTAATTTTCTCTGGTCTGATGATACAAAAATAGAACTGTTTGACCATAATGACCATTGTTATGTTTGGTGGAAAAAGGGGGACGCTTGCAAGCCGAAGAACACCATCCCAACCATGAAACACGAGGGTGGCAGCATCATGTTGTGGGGGTGCTTTGCTGCAGGAGGGACTGGTGCACTTCACAAAATAGATCGCATCATGAGGCAGGAAAATTATGTGGATATATTGAAGCAAAATCTCAAGACATCAGTCAGGAAGTTAAAGCTTGATCGCAAATGGGTCTTCCAATGGACAATGACCCCAAGCATACTTCCAAAGTTGTGGCAAAATGGCTTAAGGACCTCAGTCAAGGTATTGGAGTGGCCATCACAAAGCCCTGACCTCAATACTAAAGAAAATTTGTGGGCAGAACTGAAAAAGCGTGTGTGAGCAAGGAGGCCTACAAACCTGACTCCGTTACACCAGCTCTGTCAGGAGGAATGGGCCAAAATTCACCCAACTTATTATGGGAAGCTTGTGGAAGGCTACCCGAAAGGTTTGACCCAAGTTAAACAATTTAAAGGCAATGCTACCAAATACTAATTGAGTGTATGTAAACTTCTGACCCACTGGGAATTCGATGAAATAAATAAATGCTGAAATATTCTATCACTATTATTCTGACATTTCACATTCTTAAAATAAAGTGGTGATCCTAACTGACCTAAGACAAGGAATTTTTACTCGGATTAAATGTCAGGAAATGTGAAAAACTGAGATTAAATGTATTTGGCTAAGGTGTATGTAAACTTCCGACTTCAACTGTACATAAGTATTCAGCCCCTTTGCTATGAGACTCGAAATTTAGTTCAGGTGCATCCTGTTTCCATTGATCATCCTTGAGATGTTTCTACAACTTGATTGTAGTCCACCTTTGGTAAATTCAATTGATTGGACATGATTTGGAAAGGCACACACTTGGTCCCACAGTTGACAGTGCCTGTCAGAGCAAGAACCAAGCCATGAGGTCGAAGGAATTGTCCGTAGAGCTCAGAGACAGGATTGTGTCGAGGCACAGATTTGGGGAAGTGTACCAACAAAAGTCTGCAGCATTGAAGGTCCCCAAGAACACAGTGGCTTCCATCATTCTTAAATGGAAGATGTTTGGAACCACCAAGACTCTTCCTAGAGCTGGTCAGGGAGGTGACCAAGAACCTGATGGTCAATCTGACAGAGCTTCAGAGTTCCTCTGTGAAGAATCTTCCAGAAGGATAACCATCTCTGCAGCACTCCACCAATCAGGCCTTCATGGTAGAGTTGCCGGATGGAAGCCACTCCTCAGTAAAAGGCACATGACAGCCCACTATGAGTTTGCCAAAAGGCACCTAAATACTCTCAGACCATGAGAAACAAGATTCTCTGGTCTGATGAAACCAAGATTGAACCCTTTAGCCTGAATGCCAAGCGTCACATCTGGAGGAAACCTGGCAACATCCCTACGGTGAAGCATGGTGGTGGCAGCATCCTGCTGTGGGGATGTTTTTCAGCGGTAGGGACTAGGAGACTAGTCAGGATTAAGGCAAAGATGAACGGAGCAAAGTACAGAGAGATCCTTGATGAAAACCTGTTCCAAAGCGCTCAGTACCTCAGACTGGGGCGAAGGTTCACCTTCCAACAGGACAATGACCCCAAGCACACAGCCAAGTCAACACAGGAGTGGCTTCAAGTCTCTGAATGTCCTTGAGTGGCCCAGCCAGAGCTCAGACTTGAACCCGATCAAACATCTCTGGAGAGACCTGAAAATTGCTGTGCAGCAACGCTCCCAGTCCAACCTGACAGAGCTTGAGAGAATCTGCAGAGAAGAATGGGAGAAACACCCCAAATACAGGTGTGCGGTCATCCCCAAGAATAATCGATGCTAGAGGTGCTTCAACAAAGTACTGAGGAAAGGGTCTCAATACTTATGTAAATGTGATATTTCCATTTAAAAATAATAATAAATTAGCAACATTTCTAAAAACCTGTTTTTGCTTTGTCATTATGGTGTATTGTGTGTAGATGATTAGGGGGAAAATCTATTTAATAATTTTTAGAATAAGGCTGTAATGTAACAAAATGTGGAAAAAGTCAAGGGGTCTGAATACTTTCCGAAGGCACGAGACATACAAGCATACATACCATAAAAGCATACATTCAAATTCAAATAAACATACACTGACTGAACATGTACTTATGTCATCATTGCATGTTGGGGAATTTGGTTACCTACTTTCTCAGCGTGAGAATTTCCTGGGTCTGAATGCGGGGACGATGAGTTGATGGGGTGCTAGTGCCACCTTTTCCTCCTCTACAGGGGCTAGCTCCTCCGCTGAGCCCCACTTCTTCTTGGACTGGAACAACGAGGTCAACTTCCTGTTCCTGCTGCGGTCTCTGGCCTGGGCCACATGGAACTCAGGGAATTCTGATGTAACAAAATACGGACCACCATAGCTGTATAATACAAAAAGTGCTATCTATAACCTAAATGGGGTTTTCAGCTGTCCCCATAGGAGAACCCTTTGGAGAATCATTTTTGCTTCCAGGTAGAACTTTTTTCAGTTCCATGTAGAACCCTCAGTGAAAAGGGTTTTACATGGAACCCAAAAGGGTTCTCCTATGGGGACAGCCGAATAACCCTTTTAGGTTATAGACAGCAACTTATTTTCTAAGAGTGAATGTAAGGCTGAAACCTAACTGTAAGAGTGACCTTTTCGTGCTCTGTTCAGATCTTAAGAAAGCCACACACACTGTTCATTTCTGCATTTAGACAACATTTCAGAGACATTGGAGTCAAAAAGAAGAGAGTAAGAGACACTCACGTATCTCCTCTGGAGCTGCTCTGTCATCCTCTGTAGGCTCCCTGGTGTTCAGGTACTGGCATGCAAGATGGCCACTGTAGTCCCGGAGGTTCTCCTTCGCATCTGAGAGAAGAGGAAAGACATGTCAAACATTGACTCAGAAATTTCTTTGGGGGGGAAAAAAGGCAATCGATGGCAGATTGATAATAGCTGACCTGTTGCATTGATACCCCATTGTTTCACGTCAGATGGCGTCACTCCTATACAACACTCGTCCCTCAACCAATCTATATTGTAGGACGTGGAACTCATCTCTAAAAATCACGATTATGCTCATCCGCCTAACACTAGTTACTAATTCTGAAAATCACTCCGCTCTCAGTAGCTATGACGCACTGGCTACTATGACAAACCATGCTCGATCAGCTGAGCAAACTTGCTCCAGCTAGCAGTCTAGTGCAAGCTTGTTTGAATGGCCATATGGTAGCTAGTTTGTCAGCTTGTTGATGAAGTTGTATTGCACCAAAGTTATGTAACTGTTCTCAGAAATCACCATGTATCTCACTCTGACAGCTGGCACTATGTCTCGCAACTTTATAACATTTGTCCAACGCGATAAATCGCAGAGAGCAGTCAGCTGTCCTGTAGAACTCGGCGCACTAATCACGGGAAAACAGGGTTATCATGAAAACAAATGTATCCATTAGCTAGTACTTCACTAAACTAGCTAGCTAGCGGAAGTACTCCACGTTTAGTGTGTTAACGGGCGTTGTTAGCATCCCTGCCATCCATTTTATACGGATTGATTGGTATCATGGCGCAGGAGAAGATGGCTGATGTTTAACGTGCTCCTAACCAACTGTGTTTTTTTGTTCGTTTTTTTGCGTTGTTTGTAACTTTTTTTAATTTTTTTACTTATTCTGTACATAATGTTGCTGCTACCATCTCTTATGACCGAAAATAACTTCTGGTCATCAGAACAGCAATTACTCACTACTAACTGGCAGAAGCTTTTTCTTCCTTTAAAACTTCTTATGGCTGAGATCCCGTTAACGGGATCGACTTGACAACAGCCAGTGAAAGTGCAGGGCGCCAAATTCAAACAACAGAAATCTCATAATTAAAATTCCTCAAACATACAAGTATTTTACACCATTTTAAAGATAAACTTGTTGTAAATCCAGCCAGTGTCCGATTTCAGAAAGCACACCAAACGATTATGTTAGGTCAGTACCTAGTCACAGAAAAACACAGCCATTTTTCCAGCCAAAGAGAGGAGTCACAAAAAGCAGAAATAGAGATAAAATGAATCACTAACCTTTGATGATATTCATCAGATGACACTCATAGGACTTCATGTGACACAATACATGTATGTTTTGTTCGATAAAGTTCATATTTATATCCAAAAATCTTAGTTTACATTGGCGCGTTATGTTCAGTAATGTTTTGCATCCAAAACATCTGGTGATTTTGCAGAGAGCCACATCAATTGACAGAAATACTCATAATAAACATTGATAAAAGATACAAGTATTATACATGGAACTTTAGATAAACCTCTCCTTAATGCAACCGCTGTGTCAGATTTCAAAAGAAATTTACGGAAAAAGCACACCATGCTATAATCTGAGTACAGCGCTCAGAGCCCAAACAAGCCATACAGATATCCGCCATGTTGTGGAGTCAACAGAAGCCAGGAATAGTATTATAAATATTCACTTACCTTTGATGATCTTCATCAGAATGCACTCCCAGGAATCCCAGTTCCACAATAAATGTTTGTTTTGTTCGATAACGTCCATAATTTACGTCCAAATACCTCCTTTTTGTTCGCACGTTTAGTACAGTAATCCAAATGCGCAGGCACTAGGTCCAGACAAAGTCAAAAAATTCCATTACAGTTCGTAGAAACATGTCAAACGATGTATAGAATCAATCTTTAGGATGCTTTTAACATAAATCTTCAATAATGTTTCAACCTGAGAATTCCTTTGTCTTCAGAAATGCGATGGAACGCAGGCCGCTCTCACGGGAGAGCGCATGGTCAGCTCATGCCAGGCACCTGACTCAAAGAGCTCTCATTCCCTCACTATTCACAGTAGAAGCCTCAAACAAGGTTCTAAAGACTGTTGACATCTAGTGGAAGCGTTAGGAAGTGCAATATGACCCCAAAGACACTGTATATTCGATAGGCAAACCTACAAACCTCAGATTTCCTGGTTGGATTTTTTCTCAGGTTTTTGCCTGCCATATGAGTTCTATTATACTCACAGACATCATTCAAACAGTTTAAGAAACTTCAGAGTGTTTTCTATCCAAATTGACTAATAATATGCATATCTTATTTACTCTGGGCACCTTATTCATCCAAGCTACTCAATACTGCCCCCAGCCATAAGAAGTTAACGAGTCCGATGAGCCCGACATGAAGGACATATTGCTTTCCCAGGAACAGGCCCAAATACCCGTCATTTTCGTGAAGAGAAGACGAAAAAAAAGAGGACGGAGGTCGGGCTGCCTTCTGAGAATTTGTAGGCGATCGCATAAACCCTCACTGCCTTCCGTTCTACTAGCTAACATGCAATCATTGGAAAATAAATCGGTGACCTACGAGGAATATTAAACTTCCCACGGGACATTAAAAACTGTAATATCTTATGGTTCACAGAGTCGTGGCTGAACGACGACATTATCAACATACAGCTGGCTAGTTATACGCTGTATCGGCAGGATAGAACAGCGGCGTCTGGTAAGACAAGGTGGGACAGACTATGTACAGTTGAAGTTGGAAGTTTACATACACCTTAGCCAAATACATTTAAACTCAGTTTTTCACAATTCCTGACATTTAATCTTAGTAAAAATTCCCTGTCTCTGGTCAGTTAGGATCACCACTTTATTTTAAGAATGTGAAATGTCAGAATAATAGTAGAGAGAATGATTTATTTCAGCTTTTATTTCTTTCATCACATTCCCAGTGGGTCAGAAGATTACATACACTCAATTAGTATTTGGTAGCATTGCCTTTAAATTGTTTAACTTGGGTCAAACCTTCGGGTGCTATCCACCAAGCCTCTCTCCACAAATAAGTTGGAGTGAATTTTGGGCCCATTCCTTCCTGACAGAGTGGTGTAAGACTGAGTCAGGTTTGTAGGCCTCCTTGGCTCCGCACACTCTTTTCAGTTTCTGCCCACCAAATTTTTCGTATAAGTATTGAGTCAGGGCTATGTGATGGCCACTCCAATAAACTTGACTTTGTTGTCCTTAAGCCATTTTGCGCACAACTTTGGAAGTATTGCTTGGGGCTCAATTGTCCATTGAAGACCCATTGTGACCAAGTCTTTAACTGTCCTCGACTTGGATGGCTTGAGAATGTTGGGCTGTCGAAGTAGTGCCACATAATTTCCTGCTCCATCTGATGCCGATTGTTTTGTGAAATGCACCAGTCCTCCTGCAGCAAAGGCACCCCACAACATGATGTTGCCACTCCGGTGCTCGACGGTTGGCGATGGTCTTCTTCGGCTTGCAAGCCTCTCCTCTTTTTCTCCAACATAAACGATGGTCATTATGGCCAGAACAGTTTCTATTTTTTATTTCACAGCCAGAAGGACAATTCTACAAAAAGTATGATCTCTTGTCCCCATGTGCATTGCAAACCGTAGTCGGGCTTTTTATATGGCGGTTTTTGGAGCAGTGTGGCTTCTCCTCTACTGAGCGGCCTTGCTGAGCGGACATAACTATAAGGTTATGTCGATATAGGACTCCGTTTTACTGTGGATATAGATACTTTTGTACCTGTTTCCTCCAGCATCTGAACAAGGTCATTTGTTGTTGTTCTGGGATGATTTGCACTTTCGCATCTTCCGGACTACAGGAAAAGTAGGACCGAGACATGCCCCATTCTCATTGACGGGGCTGTAGGGCAGTTGAGAGTTCAAGTTCCTTGGTGTCCACATCACACAACAAGAAACTACATGGTCCAAGCACAACCTATTCCCCTCAGGAGACTAAAAAACTTGGCATGGGTCGTCAGATCCTTCAAAAGGTTCTACAGCTGCACCATCGAGAGCATCCTGACTGTGTGCATCACTGCTGTCTATAACTGCTGCGGCTCTTACCGCAGGGCACTACAGAGGTAGTGCGTAGGGCACCAATACATCAGTGGGGCAAAGCTTCCTGCCATCCAGGACCTCTATACCAAGCGGTGTCAGGTAAGGCCCTAATATTGTCAAAAGACTCCAGCCACCCCTAGTCATAGACTGTTCTCTCCGCTACTGCACAGCAACTACGGTACCGGAAGCGCCAAGTCTAATCAAGAGGCTTCTAAAACAGTTTCTACCCCCAAGCCATAAGACTCCTGAACATCTAATCAAATGGCACCCAGACAATTTGCATTGCCCCCCCACGCCCACCCACCCCCTCTTATGCCGCTGCTAACTCTCTGTTATTATCTATGCATAGTCACTTTAATAACTCTACGTACATGTATATATCACCTCAATTACCTTGACTAACTGGTACCCCCGCACATTGACTCTGTACTGGTACCCCCTGTATATAGTCTCGCTATTGTTATTTTACTGCTGCTCCTTAATTACGTGTTCCTTTTATTTCTTATTCTTATTCATATTTTTTTAACTACATTGTTGTTTAGGGGCTTGTAAGTAAGCATTTCACTGTAAGGTCTACAGCTGTTGTATTTGGTGCATGTGCCTAATACAATTTGATTTGATTTGAGACTTGCGAGCTAACTATTACAATTTTCGTGCACATTTCAAATTTAATAAAAACTGACTCTACAACCACAAAACATCTTAACTATATGTAGAATTAGGTAGTGAAGACTTGCTCATGAAAAAAAACATCAATATTAGCTACAGGTTTATAATTTTGGGTCAGATTAACTGACTCTTTTGAGGATGAAAGGGGGCTCAGTGGATGAAGTCACCTTGGTAAATGTTTTTGAATGTGAGGACAGCATATTGTAGCCAAATTTCTTTTTAGCTATTCCATGAGTGTTTGCGAGTTATCAGACAGATCAGTGCAGACAGCCGTCGCGGTATCTGACGTGAGACAATGATTGATACCCTTCATTCCACACCCCAAAGACAAAAAGCAAGTGAGTTAACTTTCCCTGTCATTTACCATATTTTCCAATGAGCAGCTCCAAAATGTTTCGATGGCCATGCAATGCTGCAATATGCAGGGGTGTATAGCCCTGCAAAACAAAATGGGCAAAATCATGCAAATGTGTCTATACTGTATGTTCCCCACCAAAAACATTGGGGGAAAATGCAAATGGGATAACACAGCTATTTGAACATAACCTCTGATGTCTCTCTGTGTTCAGGGTTCAACCATGGAAAAATGTACAAGGCGTTTTAATACCTACCCCCTAGTGTTTCCCATGGCCCCAACACAGCCAATGAAAACATGAAAGGAGAGAATATACAAATTACCAGAGGTTATGGCAACAAAACCTAATGACCAAATACATAATCGGCTAGTAATTCTCTGAAAATTGCCATAGTTGTGAGTTTGGCACGGTAATACATTCAGACAGTGTTTTGGGGAAAGAACAGTATGTGGCTTGATATATTAGTAGAGACTGTGTGTGTGTGTGTGTGTGTATGTGTGTGTGTGTGTGTGTGTGTGTGCTCCTATACACATCTAGATGTGTATAAGATGTGTGTGTGTGTGTGTGTGTGTGTGTGTGTGTGTGTGTGTGTGTGTGTGTGTGTGTGTGTGTGTGACTACTGTAATGCATTCGCAAAGCGGTATCTTCACAGGAACCATTATGATGCAGCATAACATCTAACCCGGCTGCAACCCAGAGGCTGCCTGGCCAGCCTCCAAATAGTGTATACAGACAACAACATACAGTACCTATTTAACCAGATCACTTCCTGTGTATGATACACTTAGATGAAAGAGTTACTCACATGCTGAAAGAAAATAAAAGCAGGAGTAATGTTATTACCTGTACAGTAAGACAATATTTTGTAACAGACCATTCCAATTTCTGATACAGAAGAATGGGAGAAACTCCCCAAATACAGGTGTGCCAAACAGGAGTCAATCCACAAAACAATAACCTGTCCCGGGGCTGCAGTTGAAAATGAGCCGGCTTGCTATTTTACTGAAATTTTGATTAATGTGCACTGTTGTAAAAATACAAATTAACTCAAACTCAAGTCCCTTTTGAGTAGTGCAACAACTTTTTATTTAACGTAGTTTTAAGATTTTGTCATGAAGAGCACATGTTCAACTTAATAAAAAAACATATTTTCCCATGCCTATTAACTACCTAATAAAATAACAGGGATGACAAGTTCATCTTAAATCAGCCATGTCTTGTGACAGGGGGAATGGAAGCTTGTTGTGTGTAACACAACAGGAATTAAATGCATTCTTCACAAAAAATATTGAAATTGTTGATTTCTAGCCTGTCTATATATGGGTAACATGGTTGACATGTTATGCTCGACCCACTCAGTTTTCCACCACAAAACACCAGCAAATTGCCAAAAATAATAGAATCAGCTCACCTGATTTTACACTATTATTTGACTATTAGATGTTCAATGTTTCTTTTGAAAATAAAATCTCTCTTAAAACGAGAGTTCAGTTCACATAACAGGGTTGACCTTAAAATGAGGGCCATCATTATTATTTATTTATTTTTGATTAATATTAACATGAAATAAATAACAATCTTCAGAAATTACTTTGTCACAGCAACAAAATAACTAGGGCTTTAAAATTATATTGAAAACTTGCAGAAATGTTGGGATTAAGTGGGTTAAAATCTTCCTATAAGTCACAGAGGGTGCACAGAAGAACATTTCAAAATGCAAATTTTGGCACTTTAGCAAGCCTTTATTCATATAGAAAATCTGATTTATTGAATTCTCCATGTGGTCTGTATTTATGGGCACTTCATTTAATATAACAGGCTTTTAAAATTAAATATTGGTGCACAATGTCTACTTAAAATATCAAAGGGACGCAAAAGGAACTCACTTCGTGGAACGACCCATGGTGTACCTCCTATATATACAGTGGGGCAAAAAAGTATTTAGTCAGCCACCAATTGTGCAAGTTCTCCCACTTAAAAAGATGACAGAGGCCTGTAATTTTCATCATAGGTACACTTCAACTATGACAGACAAAATGAGAAAAAAAAATCCAGAAAATCACATTGTAGGATTTTTTATGA
>NC_036847.1:26905277-27110279 GCF_002910315.2 Salvelinus sp. IW2-2015 | reverse complement strand
CAATCGAGGAGGAGATTATCAGTGGTCTGTATTGTCTTTCATTTTCCTTATAATTGCTCCCACAGTTGATTCTTATCAAACCAAGCTGCTTACCTCTATGCCAGATTCAGTCTTCCCAGCCTGGTGCAGGTCTACAATTTGTTGTTTCTGGTTGTCCTTTGACAGCTCTTTGGTCTTGGCCATAGTGGAGTTTGGAGTGACTGTTGAGGTTGGACAGGTGTCTCTTTTATACTGATAACAAGTTCAAACAGGTGCCATTAATACAGGTAACGAGTGGAGGACAGAGGAGCCTCTTAAAGAAGAAGTTACAGGTTCTGTGAGAGCCAGAAAAATCTTGCTTGTTTGTAGGTGACCAAATACTTATTTTCCACCATAATTGGCAAATTAAAAATAAAATACAAAGTATTGAGATAAACTTTTGTTATTGACCAAATACTTATTTTCCACCATAATTTGCAAATAAATTCATTAAAAATCCTACAATGTGATTGTCTGGATTTTTTTTTCTCATTTTGTCTGTCATAGTTGAAGTGTACCTATGATGAAAATTACAGGCCTCTGTCATCTTTTTAAGTGGGAGAACTTGCACAATTGGTGGCTGACTAAATACTTTTTTGCCCCACTGTATATATATTTTTTTAAACCTTTATTTAACTAGGCAAGTCAGTTAAGAACAAATTCTTATTTTCAATGATGGCCTAGTGTTCCGGGTTCACTGCCTTGTTCAGGGGCAGAACGACAGACTTTTACCTTGTCGGCTCGGGATTCGATCCTGTAACCTTTCGGTTACTAGTCCAACGCTCTAACTACAAGCATACTCACAGATTTAGTGTTGATGTCAGCCCCTGCATTGGCCATCATGGTAGCCATGTCCTCTTTGCCATGTTTGGCTGCCCAGTGTAGAGCTGTCTGTGGCCAAAACAAGGAGGGAGATGTAAGCCATTTACAAAATACAGACAAATTCCCTATACTGTACATAACAAAAGCACTTTACTACAAAACTGACACAGGAGTTGCCATTTTATTTTTAAGTATACACAGATACTTGTATTATATTGGCATATACACAAATACTTGTAGATACATGTACATTCCCAGTGGTGGTTATTTAGTAGATAGTAATTAGCATAGTGTCATTACTCCTCTAACAAGGAGTTTAAACAGAGTGAATCAGATCAGGCTGAGAGCTCTGATAGGCTGGCTGAGGCAGTGGCCCAGCTGTGCACAGGAGGAGTAGAGAGATGGAGGGAGAGGTGGTGGGATGGTTTCCTGCCATCTGACTGAGCCTAATTACAAAACAACACTGCACTGTGCGCACAACAGGGGTGCCCAGCCACCTGTCATGGGGGGAAGATTGATGATGTTGGTGTGACCCGCAGAGGGGAGAGAGGGAGAGAGGGGAGACCCACCCAAGCATCACCCCACTGTCAGCACGCAGCCGTCAGAAGAACAGCACTGGGGCCCCTCCGTGCTGTGGGCATACCACACACGCTCAAAGACAACACGCACACACATACATACTCAAAGACCCACACACAACTCTCACATACAACATGCACACACAGACATGCACACACACAAAAAACAACACACGCACACACATGAAAACTCCCATGCACACCACATCCACCTGTCTGACAGTGTTGCTGTTGTGATCAACTGTGTTACTCTTGTCAATGGGTCTCTGAGCACTGAGCACTTCAGGCTGTGTAATAACAGGCTATTCAGCAGGTGAAAACATGGGCTGCTACAGATGTCAGTCTGTTAACGACAACCTGTGTGTCTGAGTCTGACTCCAGACATGGAACAGGGAAAACAAAAGTAGGTTTCCTATGTCAATCAAAATATGTCAATCAATCATCTCCTTTAGTTTGTTAGAAAGTATGAGCTTACAATCTGTGATTATTATTCATGCTTGTTTATAGCCATAATGGTTATTCTTTGTCTCCTGCATTGTGCACTATATACCACAACCTCAGTGAACTATACCAAAACCTCAATATCAGTTCTCATAGAAGCATGGGGGAAGATATACCTCTAGATGTCAAAAACAGGTCTGGGAGACAGATTGTGATAGATGAAGTCTGGCTCTGAGTATCTCTATCTCTGTTGTCTGCCCTGTCACACGCTGAAGACGGATTGGTCGGATGGGTCGTTTGAGTGGCTGCTCGGCGGGTCCCCTAGTGGGCAGGAGTGACGGACGAGGTCGGACAGGATGTGGCCTCAACCCCTCCACGTGCCTCTCGTTCCTGTCCTAGCCCGGTGGGGCCACCCCCCGCATGCCTGCCTGCTTGACTGATGACCAACTTTTTTTGTGTGTGAGTGTGTGTGAGTGTGAGTGTGAGTGTGAGTGTGTGTGTGTGTGTGTGTGTGTGTGTGTGTGTGTGTGTGTGTGTGTGTGTGTGTGTGTGTGTGTGTGTGTGTGTGTGTCATATACCCATTGTGGAGGTAAGTAAGTAGTGGCCAAAGGGCCGAGGGTTGGTCAACTGGAGACACATCTGACAAAATGACATGTGTGACACCTTGCTGTTCATAGTAAGACCACTGAGGAGTGATTGGAGAATGATATACTTACAAACTACAGGACAGGGTAAAAGGAAGTACATCCCAGTCCAACATGGCAGGAGGGGGGAGACCATGTCACATGTCGATGAAGTAAAAGAGAGAGATGGAGATCATGAAGGAATATGATACAGGTGTAGGATCCTAATTTGACATACAGTGAGCCGCAAAATAATTGGGACAGTGACAATTTTTGTTTTGGCTCTACTCCAGCACATTGGTTTGAAATGATACAATGATTATTAGGTTAAAGTGCAGACTGTCAGATTTAATTTGATGGTATTTTCATGATTTGTGGGTTAACCGTTTGTACTTTTTGTACATAGTCCCCCCATTTTAGGGTACCAAAAGTATTGGACAAAATGCACTTAAAAAGTTAAATATTTGGTCCTATTTTCAATGATTACATCAAGTTGAATGTTGGATGCATTTGCTGTTTGTCTTGGTTGTGTTTCAGATTATTTTGTGCCCAATAGAAATTAATGGTAAATAATGTATTTTGTCATTGTCACTGTCCCAATACTTCGGAGGCTATTAGTTAGCTAAAAGTAGGTAACATGAAAAGTGCAATACTGTCAAATCAAAATCAAATTTTATTGGTCTATATTTGTACACATATTTTTCAGATGTTATCGCAGCTGCAGCAAAACGCTTATGTTTCTGTTAATATTACCATGTGTTAGTGTGGGTTTTCAGTGAATTTATATAACTCACAAATCTCATCTGCACTTCCTGCGGTGCTAGAAAATTCTTACCAACAAAAGAGTGATCAAATGAAGATCCTACATCTATATGTTAGATGTGGTTAACATATGTTGGTCTTTGAATAAGCAAGTCTTAGTTAATGACAGTTGAGGGGGAGAGTAAGGCTACACAATGCATCTGCTATTGTGAAAGTCAAAGTTTATGAATGGTCTAATCTTTGTAGGTTACAGAGTCAGTTACAACCTCAGACCAAGGAACAAATGAAACCCAGACCTCCTCAAACTCAGGCCCTAGTTAAGGGTGACTTCATCGCCGAAGGGTGGTGGTTCGGTGGGCATCAAAGCCGTCCGAGGGAGATTTAGCATCTTCCCGAGGACACAACCAAAATTGTTCTTCAATTAATCTCAGCCTGCTCTATAACTTTTAGATTATCTTTAAGTGGTTGAAGTCTTTGTGGCGCATTAAGAGTCTCTCTCTAATCCCCCCCCCCCCATCTCCCTGCACTTCAATGGCGACCCTTGTATATTTTCCGGGTGGGTATGGTGATGGCAGGGGCTTAGGGTTAGGTCTTAGAAGGTGGTCTGAAACAGGACAGTGTGAGAACCCCAACAGAGGGGAGGGACAACAAACATAAACCCAAATCTCTTGAGCGCACAGGGAGACCAATAAAGGGATTTGGGTTGTCGGGCGGGGCGGGGCGGGGGGTTCAGGAGTTAAAAAGCTATCTTTCATAATCCTTTTGATAGTGGCACCGCAGGAAATGCATGATCTGATGTTTTTACATCACAGGGTTTTTAAAATACAATTAAGTAAAACAAAAACTATGGAATGTTGACTATTTGCAATTAGTACATATGGAATTGGGAGTTAGGAGCAGGTTTTACACTGCTTTTTACCTGTTGATAATGATGAGCAACGAAAATATGAGCAATCATGACCAAATGTTAATACACGTAATATAGGCTGTTGTTGTTAGGCACTTTTAAGTGGTCAAGAATTCAGAGACAGAACATATAAAGACTGCCCATTCAGTGGGATATCAATAGTCAGTCTACTTACCCCCTGAGAGAGACAGTCATGGTCACAGGCAGGAACAACATAGCAGATTCCAACCAGAAAAGAAACAATATTAGTCAAACTAACTACAAAGTTCATGCAGGTCATAACATACACTCTTCTATGTAGACCGCTCATGCACATGTAGTATACATATTTATTATATTCAAAAGCTTGGAGAAAGTATACTCACCGAGGTGAAGTCCTTTTAAAGCCAAATGAAGGAAAGAAGGAAAAAACTCAATATCAGTGTGGTGCTCTGACAGAGTTAAACATCTTAGAATACTTTTACCTGCATCCCATTAAAACATGGCTACTTTTTAATCCACAACATTTATATTGCAATGGCATACAGAATGATGAGGGTGACTTATAACACATTTTTAAGGGCAACGTTGGGTTGGGGCATGTGGGGGAGTTACCTTCTTGTTGGCCAGGGAGGGCTCCTGTTGTAGCAGCTGGGCGAGGTCAGAGAGACGGCCACACGCAGCAGAGTAGATCCATTCCTTCTCCACAGGGTCCAGCTGTAGGACAGGGAGTGGATGAGCTAAGTAAATGGCCAGCACAGACATCACAGTACTGTATACATTAACGTGTAGTATGAATATATGATTGTATACATTTACATTTTAGTAATTTAGCAGACGCGCATATTCAAAGCGATTTAAAGGAGCAACTAGGGTTAAATGCCTTGCTTAAGGACACATCGGCAGATTTGTCAACTAGTCGGCTTGGAAATTCGAAGCAGTGATGCTCTTAACCGCTAGGCTACCTGCCGCCTCTGTATATTAATGCTACCTGTATATTAATGAGGAAACTCACAGCCACTGGGGTGGAGCCCATACTGCCCGTACACTCCTCTTCCTGCTCTTCGGACTCTGACTGAGAGACATACACAAATCAGAGAATGGTTTATTTCAATTTAATAAAGAAAGTATCAATGGCAGCTAATGCTGACTTTTTTTTGACACAATTCACAATAGTCATAAATACACAATAAAACAATCAATACAATAAAATCCACGACTTTAAAATACATATTTTCTGAAAAAACATCAGTGCTGGGTTAAGGTACATACATATAGGTCACATTTAGACAAAAGTGGCAGTCCATAGATCAATGGTTGAGCAGACTTATTATGAAGGGTACTGCACTATTTTGGTAGCGCTTACTTCAAGTAAATTATCATGGAATATGATGAGTATGTGCTAAGAGCCTAATTCACACTCGTGCGCACACACACACACACACACATCATTATTACAATCACACTGTTTGTATTTATCACCTTAAACTTCAGAGATCAAAAGGGATGAAGTGATGCAAAAAGAGACAGACATACAAACAGACAGGATGGCAAATGGAGCCACAGCGCAAACACAGTTTTTCACACCAAGGGTACAATGTAATAATAACTGTGAACACACACCGTTTTACAGAGGGTCAAAAATGCTCAGAAAATAAAGCACAGAATTCTCGGAATGCACAAAAGTGTCATTCTGGCTGATTAATGTGGGGAGAAAATTGCCGTTTTCTTTATGTTTTGTTTTGTCAAGCTCTTGATTGCTAATTGTTCTCAGATCATACAGAGAGATGGTGTAAAACACACAACTCTTTCATGTCGCTGTCATACATGCCTTGTGTAACAAGAAAAGTGGAGGCCTATTTATTCAACCAATTCCACACTGGCACATGTCCACTTTTTTCTCTGCTGGAAAGAAAAATTACGGGGGAAGAAAAATACACTATATATACAAAAGTATGTGGACACCTCTTCAAATTAGTGGATTCGGCTATTTCAGCCACACCCGTTGGTGGCAGGTGTATAAAATCGAGCACACAGCCATGCAATCTCCATAGACATACATTGGCAGTAGAATGGCCTTACTGAAGAGCTCAGTGACTTTCAATGTGGCAGAGTCATAGGATGCCACCATTCCAACTTGCAACTGAAAGGTTGCAAGATCAAATCCCCGAGCTGACAAGGTAAAAATCGGTCGTTCCACCCCTGAACAAGGCAGTTAAGCCACTGTTCCTAGGCCGTCATTGAAAATAAGAATTTGTTCTTAACTGACTTGCCTAGTTAAATAAAGGTCAAATAAAAATGTAAAATAAAAAGCTCGCCGCCATTGGACTCATTGGAAACGCGTTTTCTGGAGTGAAGAATCACGCCTTACCATCTGTCAGTCCGATGGACTAATGGTTTGGCGGATGCCAGGAGAACGCTACCTGCCCCGATGCATAGTGCCAACTGTAAAGTTTGGTGGAGGAGAAATAATGGTCTGGGGCTGTTTTTCATGGTTCGGATAGGCCCATTAGTTCCACTAAAGGGAAATCTTAACGCTACAGCATACGATGACATTCTAGACGATTCTGTGCTTCCAACTTTGTGGCAACAGTTTGGGGAAGGCCCTTTCCTGTTTCAGCATGACAATACCCCCGTGTACAAAGCGAGGTGCATACAGAAATTGTTAGACGAGATCGGTGTGGAAGAACTTGTAGTCTATTTGTTGGACAGAATTTTTTTATCGTTGAGTTCTGAATTATTACAATAATAAGAGCTCTGAGCACTTTTCTTCTCCCTGTCATGTAATTCCATTCCCTTTGTCTAGGTTCAGAACGAGGGATTAGAACACTGTTCAGAACCAGGGATTGGAACACCGTTTAGAACCAGGGATTAGAACAACGTTCAGAGCCCGAGATTAGAACACCAAGCTCTTCAAGAGCAAATGAGAGTAGTATAAACAGAGTGCAAAGAGGAAGTTCAACCTGCCACAGTTTAACAGTATTTTTACACAGGGGAATATTTGCTGACAACTGGTTCTTTCCACAGACCTGTTAAAATCCAACACAGTGAAATATGATGAAGTAACATCAGGGGAAAATTCAATCTCAAAAGTATTTTCCTGATTCCTGGAGCTGCTCTCCTCACCTCCCACTGACATTTTGAGAGGGATGTGAGGAGAGCATTGGAAGACATCTTCTCCTCAGAACTTCTCTAACACTCTCTCCGCTTCTCTCCAATTTTATGAGGAGGCGAGGAGAGGGGATGCAAGGAATTGAGGAAAGACCTTTTGAGATTTAATCCTGCTGTCACTAGCCTCTCACCTTTGACCCTGAGTCTCTGTCTAGCTCATTCTCCCCGTTGCTGTGCACAAGGGGTTCCTCCGAAACAGACGGTGAGGGTTTTCTCTCAGTGTGCTGATCCTGGAGGCACAGCGACATAACATACAGAATGACGCCATTTCTCCATTCTCCATTTAATACGAACATTCTCAATTTACCCCTGGTTACTGTAGCTCTGCCAAAGTTCTAGCCACATTATACTGCATGTGCAGTGCACAGGGTATAAAATGTGCTCTGTTAACGGCTTGTTGAGGTGATCAGCTACAATTCACACTTTATGCAGAAACTACTTGTGTTGTGCTGTTGACCTTTTCCTGCCTTCAACAACAGTGTGAGTAGATACCGTGTGAGCTTGAACGCTTCATACATACTTCTGTGGACAATGACACTATCGGCTTAACATACAGTACCAGCCAAGTTGGGACACACACACTCATTCAAGGGTTTTTCTTTATTTTTTACTATTTGCTATATTGTAGAATAATAGTGAAGACATCAAAACTATGAAATAACACATATGGAATCATGTAGTAACCAAAAAAGTGTTAACTTCTTATGGCTGCAGAGGCAGTATTGAGTAGCTTGGATGAAAGGTGCACAGAGGTGCCCATAGTAAACTGCCTGCTCCTCAGTCCCAGTTGCTAATATATGCATATTATTATTCGTATTGGATAGAAAACACTCTGAAGTTTCTAAAACCGTTTGAATGATGTCTGTGAGTATAACAGAACTCATATGGCAGGCAAAAACCTGAGAAAAAATCCAAACAGGAAGTGGGAATTCTGAGGTTGGTAGATTTTCAACACAGCCCCTATTGAACAAACAGTGGGATATGGATGAGTTTGCACTTCCTACGGCTTCCACTAGATGTCAACAGTCTGTAGAACCTTTTCTGATGCCTCTACTGTGAAGTGGGGCCCGAAGGAGACAGGAAATAGTCAGGTCTACCATGACCTGACCATGCTCTGACCATGCGCGTTCACATGAGAGGGAGCTCTGTTCCATCGCATATCTGAAGTCAATGTAATTCTCCGGTTGGAACGTTACTGAAGAATTATGTTAAAAACATTCTAAAGATTGATTCAATACATCGTTTGACATGTTTCTACTGACTGTTACGGAACTTTCTGACATTTCGTCAGCTTTTAGTGAACGCGCTTTCTGACTTTGGATTTGTTTACCAAACACGCTAACAAAAATAGCTATTTGGACATAAATGATGGACATTACCGAACAAAACAAACATTTCTTGTGGAAGTGGGAGTCCTGGGAGTGCATTCCGACGAAGATCAGCAAAGGTAAGTGAAGATTTATAATGCTTTTTATGAGTTTTGTTGACTGCACAATTTGGCGGGTAACTGTATGGCTTCCTTTTGTGGCTGAACGCTGTTCTCAGATTATTGAATATTGTGCTTTTGCCGTAAAGATTTTTGAAATCTGACACAGCGGTTGCATTAAGAACAAGTGTATCTTTAATTCTATGTAAAACATGTATCTTTCATCAAAGTTTATGATGAGTATTTATGTTATTTGACGTGGCTCTCTGCAATTTCTCCGGATATTTTGGAGGCATTTCTGAACATGGCGCCAATGTAAACTGAGGTTTTTGGATATAAATATGAGCTTTATCTAACAAAACATATATGTATTGTGTAACATGAAGTCCTATGATTGTCATCTGATGAAGATCATCAAAGGTTAGTGATTCATTTTATCTCTATTTTTGCTTTTTGTGACTCCTGTCTTTAGCTGGAAAATGACTGTGTTTTTCTGTGATTTTGCAGTGACCTAACATAATCGTTTGTGGTGCTTTCGCTGTAAAGCCTATTTGAAATCGGACACTTTGGTGGGATTAACAACAAGATTACCTTAAAAATTGTATAAAATACATGTATGTTTGAGGAATTTTAATTATGAGATTTCTGTTGTTTAAATTTGGTGCCCAGCACTTTCACTGGCTGTCGTCATATCATCCCGTTAACTGGATTGCAGCCATAAGAAGTTTTAAACAAATGAAAATATATTTTACATTTGAAATTCTTCAAAGTAGCCACCCTTTGCCTTGATGACAAATTTGCACACGCTTGGCATTCTCTCATCCAGCTTCACCTGGAATGCTTTTCCAACAGTCTTAAAGGAGTTCCCACATATGCTGAGCACTTGTTGGCCGCTTTTCCTTCTCTACGGTTCAACTCATCCCAAACCATCTCAATTGGGTTGAGGTCAGCTGATTGTAGCCTAAATAGCCCTTACACAGCCTGGAGGTGTGTTGGGTCATTGTCCTGTTGAAAAACAAATGATAGTCCCACTAAGCGCAAACCAGATGGGATGGCGTATCGCTGCAGAATACTGTGGTAGCCATGCTGGTTAAGTGTGCCTTGAATTCTAAATAAATCACAAACAGTGTCACCAGCAAAGCACCCTCACACCATCACACCTCCTCCTCCATGCTTCATGATGGGAAACACACATGTGGAGATCATCCATTCATCTACTCTGTCTCACAGAGACATGGTGGTTGTAATCAAAAATCTACAATTTCGGACTCATCAGGACAGATTTCCACTGGTCTAATGTCCATTGCTCGTGTTTCTTGGCCCAAGCAAGTCTCTTCTTATAATTGGTGTCCTTTAGTAGTGGTTTCTTTTCAGCAATTCCACCATGAAGGCCTGATTCACGTAGTCTCCTCTGAACAGGGAAAGGGAAAGGGGATACCTAATCAGTAGTACAACTGAATGCATTCAACTGAAATGTGTCTTCCGCATTTAACCCTTCTGAATCAGAGAGGTGCGGAGGGATGCCTTAATCGACATCCACGTCTTATGTGCCCGGGGAACAGTGGGTTAACTGTGTTTTTCCTATGTTGTTGCCTTACAACCTGAAATTTAAATGGATTTCTATTTGGATTTCATGTAATAGACATACAAATAGAGTCCAAATTGGTGAAGTGAATTTTTTTTTATTTTTTTATTTTTTTATTCTGAAAAATTAAAAACAGAAAAGAGGTGCGTGCATATGCATTCTCCCCCTTTGCTATGAAGCCCCTAAATAAGACCTGGAGCAACCAATTACCTTCAGAAGTCACATAATTAGTTAAATGGTCAGGGACAAAGTTGTGGAGAAGTACAGAGAACTTGGAACATCCCACAGAGCACCATTAAATCAAATTTTTTTAAATAGAAAGAATATGGCACCATAACAAACCTGCCCACCAAAACTCACGGACCAGGCAAGGGGGGCATTAATCAGAGAGGCAACAAAGATAACCCTGAAGGAGTTGCAAAGCTCCACAACGGAGATTGGAGTATCTGTCCATAGGAACACTTTAAGCCATACACTCCACAGAGCTGGGCTTCAGGGAAGAGTGGACAGAAAAAAGCCATTGCTTAAAAAAAAAAGCAAACATGTTTGGTGTTCGCCAAAAGGCATGTGGGAGACTCCCCAAACATATGGAAGAAGGTCAGATGAGACTAAAATTGAGCTTTTTGGCCATCAAGGAAAACGCAATGTCTGGCGCAAACCCAACACCTCTCATCACCCTGAGAACATCATCCCCACAGTGAAGCATGGTGGTGGCAGCATCATGCTGTGAGGATGTTTTTCATCGGCAGGGACTGGGAAACTGGTCAGAATTGAAGGATGGCGCAAAATACAGGGAAATTCTTGAGGGAAACCTGTTTCAGTCTTCCATAGATTTGAGACTGGGACGGAGGTTCACCTTCCAGCAGGACAATGACCCTAAGCATACTACTAAAGCAACACTCAAGTGGTTTAAGGGGAAACATTTAAATGTCTTGGAATGGCCTAGTCAAAGCCCAGACCTCAATCCAATTGAGAATATGTGGTATGACTTAAAGATTGCTGTACACCAGCGGAACCCATCCTACTTGAAGGAGCTGGAGCAGTTTTGCCTTGAAGAATGGGCAAATCCCAGGGGCTAGATGTGCCAAGCTTACAGAGACATACCCCAAGAGACTTGCAGCTGTAATTGCTGCAAAAGGTGGCTCTACAAAGTGTTGACTTTGGGGGGTGAATAGTTATGCACGCTCAAGTTTTCTGTTTTTTTGTGTTATTTCTTGTCTGTTTCACTTTTTATTTTATTTTGCATCTTCATAGTGCTAGGCATGTTGTGTAAATCAAATGATACAAATCCCCCAAAAATATATTTTAATTCCAGGTTGTAAGGCAACAAAATAGGAAAAATGCCAAGAGGGGTGAATACTTTCGCAAGCCACTGTAACTCTACTGAACTTATCCTCTGCAGCAGAGGTAACTCTGGGTCTTCCTTTCCTGTGGCGGTCCTCATGAGAGCCAATTTCATCATAGCGATTGATGGTTTTTGCGACTGCACTCTCATGTCTTAAAGTAATGATGGACTGTCGTTTCTCTTTGCTTATTTGAGCTGTTCTTGCCAAAATATGGACTTGGTCTTTTACCAAATAGGGCTATCTTCTGTATACCAACCCTACCTTGTCACAACACAACTGATTGGCTCAAACGCAGGAAAGAGGAAAGAAATTCCACAAATGAACTTTTAACAAGGCACACCTGTTAATTGAAATGCATTCCAGGTGACTATATCATGAAGCTGGATGAGAGAATGCTATGAGTGTGCAAAGCTGTCATTAAGGCAAATGGTGGCTATTTTGAAGAATTTAAAATATGAAATATATTTTGATATGTTTAACACTTTTTTGGTTACTACATGATTCCATATGTGTTATTTCATAGTTTTGATGACTTCACTATTATTATACAACGTAGAAAATAGTCAAAATAAAGAAAAACCCTGGAATGAGTATGTGTGTCCAAACCTTTTTACTGGTACTGAATAATCTCTTTGAATGCTAGGATTGTAGACACACTACACACTACTACTAAGATTGTTTTCCATGAACAATATGTAAAATCACTTCAGCCAGATTATCGTGTAAATTGAAGAGCAGAATAATGGGTTTTATTGAGGTCAAATATCATTGTGCAAATTACCCTTACATTTATCGCAGGGGCGGTCACTGGGCTGGTCCATTTTTAGCCCAGTGGGCCTGTCTAACTTGGGTTTTTAGCATTAAATGATAATTATCTGACAAATAAGAGGGGCCTGGGGGGGGGGTGGGGGGGGGGGCATGAGGGAAAAAATGTGTGGGGGCCTCAAGGGAAAGAATGGGCTGGTGTGTTAGAAATGCCAGTTCAGTTGCCATTTCTGGTTCCAGTCCACCCCAGATTTATCAGGAAATACAATTACAATTTTGCAGCTCAAACATAATGGGAATGACAAGCTAAATTTGGTTCTGAACAGCTACACCCTTTGAGTAAAAGATACAGCCACTGGAACAAGTTGTTTGACTTTCTCATCATTAAACCCGTCTGTGCTTCAACTCTTATGCCCAGAATGAGGTCTGATGCCAGAATGAGAGAGCAGTCATACTTAACTCAATTCCATAGGAAATGGATGAGACTGATAGTAGTGGCAAGTCTTGTTTTCATACAGACTTATTCCTCTCTAATGCTGTCATGGCATTTATATTTTATCAAATGTGCAGATGTAACAGATGTGAAATGGCTAGCTAGTTAGCGGTGGTGCGCGCTAATAGCCTTTCAATCGGTGACGTCACTTGCTCTGAGACCTTGAAGTAGTGGTTCCCCTGGCTCTGCAAGGGCCGCGGCTTTTGTGGAGCGATGGGTAACGATGCTTCGTGGGTGACTGTTGTTGATGTGTGCAGAGGGTCCCTGGTTCGCGCCCGGGTCGGGGCGAGGGGACGGACTAAAGTTACACTGTTACACAGACTTGAGCAGACTAAAGGGCACACACAAGTATCAAGGACATAGTCTAGTGAGCCAACATAGAGACTGACCTCTTGCATGTGCTCCTGCTCGGGTGCCTCTGTGACAGTAATGCTGGGGCCTCTTCCACACCACGTCACCTGGGAAGGCTTCCTCTCCTCTGCCCTGGCCGGTTCAGGCTGGAGGTCTGGTTCCATCTGGGCACTGGAGAGAGACGAGACCCCTGACCCATCCCACTGGGCTGAGGCCGATGGCCTGGCAGGGCTGGCCTGTCTGTCTGTCCCAGGCTCTGTCTCACTGTCCTGCTTCTGCTGCCGGTATCTCTTCTTCAGAACTAGGTACTTCTCACCCTGATGGGGACAGACAGCAGACCGGCAGGAGATGAGGAGGGTAAAGGCCTACTGTATGTGAGAGGTCAACTTTGACCTAAAAGTAAAGTAATTATTGTAAGTTGCCCTTTCTAATTACTATGTAACTGAATGGTAATAACAACACTGTATATAACCAATAACACAACAAACTACATAGTAAACAGACCCAACAAAGAAATGCCATATCCTTTTTTAGTTTCATACAATTTAACTACCATGGCTGACTCAATATTGTGGAAAGGGAACTTGATTTGAGTGTGGAGCATTAAAGAAATATGCACACTGATTTTATCACAGCTTTTCACGGCACACAATCCACAAATGGTCAAAAGCTCTACTTCACTTACATTCTCTGATTTCACAACAGCAATCCTGTCGATGGTCTGTTTGAACTCCTCTCTGTATTTGGCTGGGGAAAAGAAACAATGTTGGCATATCCACTTTCAAAAACATGATATCACTTTTTGTTCTCTCCCAAAACCTCAGACTTTCATTCTCTGAGGGATTTAGAGAAAACATGTCAAAGGATGACGAGGAAAACAAATATAATTTGGTCTAACAATACTTTATAACAAGTGTAGTAATAGATTTCTTATGGAATAATAACCACTAATAGGATCAAGTGTTATCTTATGATTGATTAGATTTATCTGAAACGGAATGTTCTATTTACTCTAAATAAGGCTGTTGCATCACTCTGGCATTCCAAGATGTAGACCTTTTGAACCAGAAGAATGCGTGATGGCTATTTGAGATTATTGTGTGGCCTGTGAAGGCTGGTGGTTGATCTCCCCTCCCTGTTATTTCACCATATTCCTCCTGCCTGCAGAGACCAGGCCTCTGTCCCAAATGACACCCTATTGCCAATTTAGTGCACTACTTATGACCAGGGCCCATAGAGCTCTGGGCAAAAGTAGTGCCCTATATAAGGAATAGGGTGCAATTTGGGGTGAACTCCAGGGGCTGCAGGAGTGAGGGGCTGTCATTCTTCATTCCTCTGCAGGCCAAGCACTGCTCCAGTTGCAAAACAATCATCTCAGAACAAAGTCACTGACTGGGAAAAGGGACAGAGGGGACAGAGGGGAAACCAGACCTCTCGCTGCCAACATGAGAGCAGGCAAAAAAAATAAAAAACTCTACTCACGCATCATCTCCAAAAATCCCAACCCCAACCTATCTGTCTATTTCTGCAGTATTAAAGCTTTCCTATGGGAACCCAAACCAACTGCAGATGGATGGCTATTACAATAGTTAACTATTTAACTCCTTCTCTCACAGATACAACTGAGTTTGTGAAATTATATTCAGACTTGATGCTGACAGACGTTGGTTTATATAGGGTACTGTTTCTGAGAATTGATCCATTACTCCAGCGGCCAGACCACTTAATTAACATAGACCATCCTAGTTCAACATACAAAATACTAATGGCAGAAGCCCTGTGTTTGAAAGAATGCTTAGGTATGAAAGAATATATACAGCTGGACAATTGACCTCTTTCCTTTTTCCTGACAGCAGGGTAAGGAAATAACATTTCAGAATGAGACAGTAGTTCACAACTTCACATCCACAAAAACAGGAAATCCAGAGGAAGTGGCCACTTACATCACATCAACAAAATAATTCCTGACTTAGTAATATAGGGGTGACACAGTTTACATGTGCAGTTATTCATTAGCATGAAGTAGACAGATAACCATAGCAACTGGACAGACACAGCAATGTTAGATATCACGTTCCCACAATGTCCCCATTTTGTTCCATCGTAATAAAAGAGCACTCCATTAGAGATCTAGCTGTGCTGTTATGTGGCATAATTTATTGCATTATGATTAAAACACTATTATGGTGCAATAGTGCCCATTAAAGAAGGGAACACATGTTGTTATAACAGACTTTAAGTACTGTATGTACTGAAAATCATTTCCATAATTGGACACTCCAGCCATGTCAGATGGCACAGTAAAGCAGCTTTCGTTGGAAACCTCTGTCAACCACTGTACCACTGAGATAGCATCTGGACAGTACAAGCCGTACAACTGTAATACAAGGTCACATTAGATAATCATTTATCTAGAGCCGGTCAAACATGTTAAGGCCTAGTTATTTTATCCAGTACCAAGCTGGGAAAATGCTGTGGTGTAGTGCATGGGAAATGATTGGTAAAGCATAACAACATATTTTTATATCACAGTCTCGGGTTTAAGGATAATGCTGTCTTGGGTTCATGATTCAGGGGCTGGTATCAATTACAGAAAGGCAGCATCATAATCACACTGTTTATCAGGGTGAAGCATTGTTGTAAGGTCACAACAACAGAATACCACAGTCCAATGGTGAAAATTATTCGTTGGAGTGGTCTGGATCTGAGGCTTGGGTAGCGGGCACTGGAGAATTCATGCAGCTATAACTGGTCTCAAAGGAAATGACAGAATTCCTGGTGTAATTGTATCTGTTTAAAGGACCTTTAATGTAAAGCAGATGTTACGTTTAAGCTAACCGACTGGGGATTGGAAACAATGAGAAACAAATGGGTTTACGGGAAAACTATATATGAAATTGGAAACCGTTGAATATGATCATATCATGAAAGCTACATGACAGATGTCGCACGAGGCGAGACATGGTACGGTCAGTGACATCGCTAAAAGCCATCCATCACTGAACACATGAAACTGTTGCTGTTGAGGTTAAATCCTTTCTCAATTCTACATTTTAGACACAATGTACAGCTACTTACCACGCAGCTCCATGTCCTTGTGACCAATAAAAGGCTTGTATGTTTTCATTAAATCTGAATTTTTTACTTTCCCTCCGGCTGAGTAGAAATAATCCAACAACGATTCTTCACTTACATCACCCATTATCGATATATCTATGCTCGTGTTCTATGATAAAATCAGGTTTCTTTCCGAATTCCTATGGTCTTGCTGCTATGACATTGTAGCGTATCCTGGCTAATTTGAGAGAAAAAAATGTGTATACTACATCCAACTTTACTCCACCGAACTCCACCCAAACCCAACCACTCAATGCGCATCCTCCGGTTAACTCTTTCAGGACTGAAACAAAGCTGAGAGGGAGACAGCAAGGGTTTTTGACAGCATGTTACAACTTTAGTACAGTGGCATAGATATTTGTTCAAACAACTCCTAGGCTTCTCTTACAATGTCAAAGTCTTTGGCATAGCACTGAGCAACCCATCCTTTTTCAATGCATTATTAGCCTAGTCTATAGTATCGTTATTTTATAACCTTTGAGTCAGCATCTTCCACAAAGTCTAGGACCTAGGGGCCTATGTTTGCCTTCAATGCTTGTAATTCTACTGCCTTTTAGGGAGACACTTCATCTATGATATGACTTTAAGGTTTAGAATAAAACATTTTCCTTTGAATTTTTAGATTTTTAAAACTTTTTTTATTAGGTTTAGATTAAAACATTTTCCTTTGAATTTCGTGACAAAAGTCACCATTAGAATAATACAACTCATGCAGTAGGACTAGTTGGGTTCACATAGGTGAAAGCATCTCTCCGGTGTGGAACCATATGCCACAGCAAGATGGACCATGGTGCTCAGACAGAGGCCCATTATAGTTGATGTCTAGTGTCAGTTAAGGTATTATCCTACACCACAATGTCAGATTAATTGTGTCAATGCGTTCTGAATATTAAATGTGTTCGATTTACCTCGGTAATCTCACTTGCTCTCTCTCGTTTTCCACTTGTAGCTAGATACTCTTTAAATGAGTTTCCATTTAATTAAGAAATATGCTTGTGATTTCAATTTCATATGTTTTATCATCCTAAAAATTACAATGTTGAGATGACAATAAGCTTCTTATGAGCTGATACAATTACAGTGTGGAGTAGGCCCTAGTAATCTTGCAGTTCATACAAAAAAATGAGACCTTATGCGTTGCCATTTTTGAAAACATCCTAACTTTTACTATGAGGATAAAGAATGATGATCCGCTGACATATGCCATGTCTGTGTGTTGTAAAAGGCCAGACAGAAGCTGAGAATTTGAAAGTAGATCTATCACAGTAATGAAGACACAAATCCTAATATATAAAGCAGGTAGGATTTGCTGGTAGAGGTGTGAAGTTGACATATGTCCATGGGGAAACAATTTGAATACAACTACTTTATAGAAATCACGGTAAATAATAACATTTCCAAAATGTTACTTTTGAAAAGAACTGCTCTTCGTCTAACTTCCTTGGTCTAACCTCCTGGATGTGATTGAGATGTGTAACAACAACGATTCCACCACGAACACACAGGGTGACCCATGACCTGATTATTGGGCACCTGTCTGCTTAAACCCTCAGGGGCCCAGAGTCTGCCTTGGGGCCTTGAGGGGCCAGATGTTCTGAGAGCTGTGGCCCTCTCAGTCTCCAACAATATGAAGGTCAATTAGTCTTTAACTAATGGCAACGCGTGACATGGACTGGTGGTGTCCTGGCTCTGATATAGGGCAGATGTTCACTATGACTAGCATGGTGATCCACTCTATATGGTTGCCACTTGTCCGTGGGCCTCTTCACAGCACAGACCTTGTGAACATGCTTTAGTTATCTGTTCTTTTTTACCCCTCTGTAAAAACACATCCTAAATCCAATCACCTAGCTCTTCTAAAGGGGATGATGTTGATTAATGGGAATCTGTGGTGGCAGTAGCAAGCGGACGACCCATAACATAAGCCCCTGCTGTCAGTACATCCAGCCAGCCAGCCGGCCGGCCAGCCATGGGCCCATTTATGCTCCAAGCTACAGAGGAAACAAGTTGAGGAGAGCGGGAAGGAGGGAGAGCTTAGATTAGAGAGGGAATTGTTTAGACAAACAATGGTGTCTACCTGATTTTAATCCCAGCTCCAAAAGAGCACAGGGATTGGCAGACTTTAATAAACGAAAGTGCTCTCCATAATCGGGATTTGCACAAAGTGCCCCTTTGTGTTAATCTGACATTTTTTACAGCATGCTTTTTGACATCTGTCACAGGGAGGAGTGTTAACCCTCACATTCCCCAGCTGCTTGGAACAAAACAGAACAACCAGGATGATAATACTATATATTTAAAATGGATCTCATCATAGACAATACATCCACAATCCCATATACAGCACGTAATTACTGCCACCATAAGAGTTCGAGGGAGTACCCCAATGTTGAAAAAACAAAGCAAAAGTGGGAGAGCATAACAATGCCTCATGTCATACTTCTTTTACATACACTAATTTCTGGACAAACCAATTTTTCTGCAACAGTAACATCACATAATCTGACCTGATAACCTGGTTAAAAAACTGTTTCTTTAAACACTTTCTAAGCAATGTCTTTCACCTTTCCGACTATAATTGTGAGGACGTGCACACCGCACTGCAGTGTCCAGTGAGAGTACATTCTGTGTACCACACACGTTCCATATTAGGAAAGGCTAATATAGCGGAGGTTGTGTAATTACTTTGTGGTTCAAAACGAAAGCTGCATTTCAATAATTAAAGTCCAGGGTATCAGCGCTAAAGCACAATAAAATTGTTTTAAAATCAAGGATTACAACATTAAATCCCACAGGGCCAGATGTGAGCAAGGGAGGAGACACCGCCCACCGAACGACCGGATTCTGGATCAGATTAAGACTAGAGACTATCCCAGAGGGGCCATGCTGCCTTTTCCATGTGGATTAGGGGCTTGTGTGGAATAAACATGCTGTAATGCACCGATTAGCTGATATAATCAACTGTAAATACACCTTGTCCAGCGCACACTACAGCCAGGGCAAGGTAGGACAGCACAGGACCAGCAATCCCTGTAAGTGGATATGTATGTGTGTGTGTGTGTGCTTGAGTGTGTGCGCGCTTACGTGCATGCATGTTCCTGCCATGCCTCTGGAAGATCTGCCACACACATGTTGACCGTGAACATCCCACTATTCAAAGATTCCGCATGAAAACAACGTGTCTTGTTATGGGAATATGTGGATGCAGCAGTGAAAGGAAATGTTTAATTTGCTGAGGAGTAGTACTGAGGAAAAGGAAGGATAGGTTAGTCAGCCAGAAATATATGGTATGATCCCATCATGCATCATGAGTTCATACAGATGTAGGATCTTAATTTGATCATCCTGTTGCAGGAGAACTTTCCTGCAATGTATTAGATGTTTGTAATTTCCATTTTGAAATTTCTGACTTGATTTTCCCTTATGAAAAATCCACATAATAATTCACATTGACTGTTGCTGCAGGTTAATTTTCCTGCTGTAGCAAACTGGCTCAAATTAAAACCCTACATCTGTACTGATTCAGCAGGAACTGTCTCTGTAAAGGAATATAAAATATGATCTTGATTAATAAATAACCCAACACTAGCTTTGTCCCCGATCTGTTTGTACTTTTCCCTGCACCATTGTCATTGTCAAGCATGACAATTCCACATACAGTAAGTTGTTGGCAAGACAGCAGAAACAGACAGGCACCCAGGCTAAAACCACAAATCCCAAACTTTCTTCAACCCGTCACACTGTCCACTTGTAAAAAAAACCCAGCAACATCAGCCAAACTCTGAAAATACATTAGGAAGCTTTCTGATTGTCATATTGCACATAATAATACTTATTTTTTTATTTAACTAGGCAAATCAGTTAAGAACATATTATAATTTACAATGACGGCCTACCCCGGCCAAACCCCCGACGACGCTGGGCCAATTGTGCGCCGCTTAATAAGAGGATCCAGAGTTTGTAGTAAATGGTACACCTACCTCAACAGAAGAGGTATTGTGCTATACACAATCAACTCAATTGAAACAAGTATGTAGAGATGTAAACATAAGGATCCATCAATTTTAGTCGTTGCTAAAGAGTATAAATATCTTGCTTCTCCCTGGAACTGATATTGGTGAAATACAATGATGAAACACCAAAGCTTTGTAACGCCATCTGCTGGCAGTTTATAAGAACACTAATGTGATGTTAATCGCTAGTCCAGTAACGTTACTAGGCTGATTGGACTCCATTTCAGACATTTAAGACACAGACCACTCAGTACTGTTAAATAAGAACATAAAAAATCCCTTCTCAAAGCCAGTCAGTGAATCCTCAAACCATGCAACTTTGCTATTAAAGAGATTCATCCAAATTACCAAATTACATTGGTTTCCTTACAAATTCAATTCATGGGACCGATATTAGCATTTTAGCCCATTATGTTGAAAACATCTGTGACTTTGTTGAGCTTCACAATAATTTTTAGATACTTTCAGATGAATTGGACATGCACGAAAAATTCTAATATCGGTCCCATGCTAAAACGTTAGCATTTGGAAACTGTGCCAGGGAAACTAAACCAAACCATGGATTGCTGTCATACCTTGTCCATAGACTGCTTACAGTGTGAGGAAATCAATGTAATTTTGTAAATTGGGTACCCAACAGTCAGGTCACTACTCTTTAAAAATGTAAATGTAGAATGTGATATCCATTGTGTACTCCACTACACACGCCACGCACACACTATTTAGTCCAATACAAAATGTTTGATGGCCTGTTCAACCAGCTACCATCTATATTGAACAAAAATATAAATGCAAAATATAAAGTGTTGGTCTCATGTTTCATGAGCTGAAATAAAAGATCACAGATTTTTGTTCCATAAGAACAAAAAGCTTATTTCTCTCAAAATGTGTGCACAAATGTGTTTACATCACTGTTAGTATGCATTTCTCCTTTGCAAAAATAAGTTGCCTCCAACGTTAGTTTAGAGAATTTAGCAGTACGTCCAACCGACCTCACATCCGCAGACCATGTGTAACCACGCCAGCCCAGGACCCCCACATCCGGCTTCTTCACCTGTGGAACTGTGGCTTTGCACAACCGAAGAATTTCTGCACAACTGTCAGAAACCATCTCAAGGAAGCTCATCTGCGTCCTCGTTGCCCTCACCAGGGTCTTGACCGGACTGTATTTCAGCATCGTAACCAACTTCAGTGGGCAAATGCTCACCTTCGATGGCCACTAGCACGCTGGAGAAGTGTGCCCTTCACGGATTAATCCAGGTTTCAACTGTGCCGGGCTGATGGCAGACAGCGTGTAGGACATCATGTGGGCGAGCGGTTTGCTGATGTCAACGTGTGAACAGAGTGCCCTATAGTGGTGGTGTGGTTTATGCTATGGGCAGGCATGAGCCACGGACAACCAACACAATCGCATTTTATCAATGGCAATTTGAATGCAGAGAGATACCGTGACGAGATCCTGAGGCCCAATGTTGTGCCATTAATCCACTGCCATCCCCTCATGTTTCAGCATGATAATTTAATTAAAATGTTTTAATTTTACCTTTATTTAACTAGGAAAGTCAGTTAAGAACAAGTTCTTATTTTCAATGAAGGCCTAGGAACAGTGGGTTAACTGCCTTGTTCAGGGGCAGAACGACAGATTTTTACCTTGTCAGCTCGGGGATTCGATCTTGCAACGGTTACTAGTCCAACGCTCTAACCACTAGGCTATCTGCTGCCCCTAATAATGCACTGCCCCATGTCACAGGGATCTGTACACAATTCCTGGAAGCTGAAAATGTCCCAGTTCTTCAATGGCCTGCATAGTCACCAGACATGTCACCCATTGAGCATGTATGGGATGCTCTGGATTGACGTGTAAGACAGCGTGTTCCAGTTCTTCCCAACATCCAGCAACTTTGCACAGCCATTGAAGGGGAGTGGGACAACATTCCACAGGCCACAATCAACAGTCTGATCAACTCTATGCGAATGAGAGGAGTCGCGCTGCATGAGGCAAATACCAGATAATGACTGGTTTTCTGATCAACGCCCCTACCTTTTTTTTAAGGTACAATATCTGTGACCAACAGATGCATATCTGTATTCACAGCCATGTGAAATCCATAGATTAGGGCCTAATGAATGTATTTCAATTGACTGATTTCCTTATATGAACTGTAACTATGTATATGAACTGTAACTATGTATATGAACTATGTATATGAACTGTAACTATGTAAAATCTTTAAAATTGTTGCATGTTGCGTTTATATTTTTGTTCACGGTAGAAGGCGGAGACAGTACAAGTGCATCAAAGCTGGGACCGTGAGACAGCTTCTATCTCCAGGTCATCAGACTGATAAATAGTAACCACAAGCAAGCCTGCACCAGGATCCTGCCCTGAACAGTGAAGGTTACTAGCCGGCTACCACCCGGTACTTTACCCTGCACCTTAGAGACTGCTGCTCTATTGTACCTTCAGAAAGTATTCATACGCTTTACTTTTTGTGTTTCAGTCTGGATTCAAAATGGATGTTCTCCCACCCATCTTCACACAATACCCCATAATGTCAACGTGAAAACATGGTTTTTGAAATCTTTGGAAAATGAAATAAAGAAATATCTAATATACATGTATTCACACCCGAGTCAATACTTTGTAGAAGAAACCGCCCCACAGCATGATGCTGCCACCACCATGCTTCACTGTATGGATGGCACCAGGTTTCCTCCAGATGTGATGCTTGGCATTCAGGCCAATGAGTTCAATCTTGTTTTAATCAAACCAGAGAATCTTGTTTCTGATGGTCTGAGAGTCTTTAGGTCCCTTTTGGCAAACTCCAAGCAGGCTGTCATGTGCTTTTTACTGAGGAGTGGCTTCCATCTGGCCACTATCATAAAGGCCTGATTGGTGGAGTGCTGCAGAGATGGTTGTCCTTCTGGAAGTTTCTCCCATCTCCACAGAGGAATTATGGAGCTCTGTCAGAGTGACTATCGGGTTATGGTAGAGTGGCAAGACAGAAGCCACTACTCAGTAAGTCACGACAACCCGCTTGGAGTTCGCCAAAAGGCACCTAAAGCACTCTCCGACCATAAGAAACAAGATTCTATGGTCTGATAAAACCAAGATTGAACTCTGACCTGAATGCCAAGCGTCACGTCTGGAGGAAACCTGGGCGCATCCCTACGGTGAAGCAGGGTGGTGGAAGCATCATGCTGTGGGGATGTTTTTCAGCAGCAGGGACATGGGAGACTAGTCAGGATCAAGGGAAAGATGAACGCAGCAAAGTACAGAGAGATCCTTGATGAAAACCTGCTCCAGAGAGCTCGGGACCTTAGACTAGGTGAAGGTTCACCTTTCAACAGGACACCGACCCTAAGCACACAGCCAAGACATCGCAGGAGTGGCTTCGGGACAAGTCACAATGTCCTTGAGTTGCCCAGCCAGAGCCCGGACTTTCTGGAGAGACCTGGAAATAGCTGAGCAGCAACACTTCCCATCCAACCTGACAGAGCTTGAGAGGTTCTGCAGAGAAGAACTCGAGAAACTCCCCAAATACAGCTGTGCCAAGCTTGTAGCGTAATACCCAAGAAGACTTGTGGCTGTAATCGCTGTCAAAGGTGCTTCAACAAAGTACTGAGTAAAGGTTCTGAACACTTTTTTATTTTTAATAAATTAGCAATAATTTCTATAAACCTGTTTTTGCTTGTCATCATGGGGTACTGTGTGTAGATTGATGAGGGAATTAAAAAAAAAAAATTTTTAGAATAAGGCTGTAACCTAACAAAATGTGGATAAAGTCAAGGGGTCTGAATACTTTCAGAATGCACAATGTATATATTTATTCTGGACTCTGACATTGCTCGTTCTGATATTTCTTAATTCCTGTATTTTTGGGATGTGTGTGTATTGTTTTGTATTACTGCACTGTTGGAGCCAGAAAGATAAGCATTTGCCTGCACCTGCAAAAACATCTGCAAAACATGTGTACTTGACCAATAAAATTTGAAAATAATTTTTTATTTGGTAAGACACTTTAGAGACATTCCTGAAAGGGAAAACAAATGGTTTTGGTTCATAGCAGATTCATCATTCCTGATATGAAAAACAAGAAACGAAATATTAAGACGACAGAAAAAATGTACAAGTCATAAAATATATATTTTTATATATATATATATATATATATATATATATATATATATTATATATTATATAATATAGTATTATATATATATAATATATTATAATATTACATGCAAGCTTAATAAATAATTACAAATAAACAAAAACTAGAAGTAAACAAATGTTAAACTATTTAGTTTGGGAAACATTTGACAAGGAGGGTTTTTCGACAACTCATTAAATCCTCAATAAGAACAAGCTGAATGTCAGTTAGACTATGTTAGTCTACTATGGTGGTCAACGCTCCTGTCAAATCACTTCTCCTATTAGTGTGGACAGAAAACCATTCAAAGAAAACAACTCATTCACAAATAATATGCAACCCCAAACCATTGTTTTCAGTTTCTAAGTTACTGTACATTAAATAAACACAAAATATACAATGTCTCAAAAAGTGCTCCAAGCTCATCATGACATGGAATACTTTAGTGTAGACTGCTCTTTACAATCCCCACATTCTACCTGCTGCATGTGTGTGTGTTCTAATGTAGGCTGCAGGTTGTGAGTGCATGCTCACATCCTTCTACATTGGTGCAGTAATGTTTCCTCAAAACAACTCCATTCCACCCAATCACCAAGGGTTCATCTGAGAATGGAAAACCAGATCATCATCATCATCTCATAGTTAAATCATACAACAACTAATCATTGAAAAAATGGCTGCAGCAGCCCAGTAGAAAATACAAAGCCCAGAGAATACTCCATGTCTTAAACGCAGCCACTTTGAAAATGTAATAGTTGTCTGTGTACATTTGAAAACACACAGCAGTTGATAACATACAGTAATACATGATGTTCTGTTTGTTATGGTTGTTTGAACACTTGTAAGTTAACCTTTACTTTGAAATCTACTGGCTAGTCAGGTCTTTACATCTTTGGGTATGTTGGCATTACTCAGAGGATGGAAATCATGAAGGAAATATTTTTGGTTCAGTCAGGAGTTTAGGACAATATATCATTCAGACACACCCATCAAACACACACACACCCATCAAACACACACACACACCCACACACACACACACACACACACACACACACACACAGCAAATTCAAAGTGTGCACTGTGAATGTAAAGTAATTCCCTTTGTGATTCTTCTATTTAACACAAAGATACCATTGTGCAACATGTATTGTTTAGTCAAAGCGAACCAGGAGTAGTACAAATACCATGACATCCTAAATGCTGCAATTCATCAAACACATTCTAGAGAGCCGGTATTTTCAACCACATTCTCGAGAGCCGGTATTTTCAACCACATTCACACACCATTCTCGAGAGCGGGTATTTTCACACACAATTCTCGAGAGCCGGTATTTTCAACCCACTTTCGAGAGCCGGTATTTTCAACCACATTCTCGAGAGCCGGTATTTCAACCACATCTCGAGAGCCGGTATTTCAACCACATTCTCAGAGAGCCGGTATTTTCAACCACATTCTAGAGAGCCGGTATTTTCAACCACATTCTAGAGAGCCGTATTTCACCACATTCTAGAGAGCCGGTATTTCAACCCATCTAGACGTATTTCAATTCTAGAGAGCGGTATTTTCAACCACATTCTAGAGAGCCGGTTATTCAACCACATTCTAGAGAGCGTATTTTCAACCACATTCTAGAGAGCCGGTATTTTCAACCACATTCTGAGAGAGCAGGTATATTTCGGGAACTGTGCACTTTTCTTTCATAACTTAAGAGTTAAGCGTTTTTGGGCCACCCAAGCCTTTCCTACATCTTCTCTGATCCAGTCCGGTCCATAGCAGAGAGAAGCAGGTAGATCTATGCTGGACGACCTCTTACAGTCTCTTCTTTTGGGTAGGTCGGTAGAATGTTACCACCACAGTAACTGTCCAGTCCACCCAAAGGTCCAGCCTCAGCCCTCAATGCTATGTCCGTTCGTTTCAAAGTGCAAGCATTTAATGTCTCTCGCCTTTCCCCTCGCAATAAACTGAAACCAAATGCAACAGCGAATAATTCTTATTGTCAGATAGCAAAACCTTGCAGCAGACACTGCCCACAGGCAATGTAAAGGGAAAAGGCATCAGAGAGTGCATTTGTGTAAGGAATTCAGTCCCTCCTGCAGACACCACCAAGTGTGGTTCCTCTTCATGCTCAGGTGTCACTAGTTGGTTGGTTGTCTGCCAGTGGTTACACCTCCCTAGAAACACAAAAACACACGACAGAGGTTGATTACCTTCGACCTTCGATATAAACACAGATAAAACAGATCAAAAATAAGTTTATTAGTTCGTAAATAGTTCAGCAAGTGTTATAGCGGGTGCACAAAATGCTTATGTTACTAGCTCCTTGCAATACAGATAGTATCCTAAAAACAACTTTTTATTTTAACTTTGGCTCAAAGAGTTCCTCTGGTGCTTGTAATTTGGTAGTGATTTTAGCGCAAATAATCATAGCTTGAATTGTGTTAACTTGGCAGAGACTTCATATAATCAAATACACTGCTCAAAAAATAAAGGGAACACTAAATAAACACATCCTAGATCTGAATGAATGAAATATTCTTATTAAATACTTTTTTTTTACATAGTTGAATGTGCTGACAACAAAATCACACAAAAATGATCAATGGAAATCAAATTTATCAACCCATGGAGGTCTGGATTTGGAGTCACACTAAAAATTAAAGTGGAAAACCACACTACAGACTGATCAAACTTTGATGAATGTCCTTAAAACAAGTCAAAATGAGGCTCAGTAGTGTGTGTGGCCTCCACGTGCCTGTATGACCTCCCTACAACGCCTGGCATGCTCCTGATAGGTGGCGGATGGTCTCCTGAGGGATTCTTCCCCAGACCTGGACTAAAGCATCCGCCAACTCCTGGACAGTCTGTGGTGCAACGTGGCGTTGGTGGATGGAGCGAGACATGATGTCCCAGATGTGCTCAATTGGATTCGTCTGGGGAACGGCATCAATGCCTTCCTCTTGCAGGAACTGCTGACACACTCCAGCCACATGAGTCTAGCATTGTCTTGCATTAGGAGGAACCCAGGGCCAACCGCACCAGCATATGGTCTCACAAGGGGTCTGAGGATCTCATCTCGGTACCTAATGGCAGTCAGGCTACTCTGACGAGCACATGGAGGGCTGTGCGGCCCCCAAAGAAATGCCACCCCACACATGACTGACCCACCGCAAAACCGGTCATGCTGGAGGATGTTGCAGGCAGCAGAACGTTCTCCACGGCGTCTCCAGACTCTGTCACATGTGCTCATGTGCTCAGTGTGAACCTGCTTTCATCTGTGAAGAGCACAGGGCGCCAGTGGCGAATTTGCCAACTTGGTGTTCTCTGGCAAATGCAAACGTCCTGCACGGTGTTGGGCTGTAAGCACAACCCCCACCTGTGGACGTCGGGCCCTCAACCACCTCATGGAGTCTGTTTCTGACCGTTTGAGCAGACACATGCACATTTTGGCCTGCTGGAGGTCATTTTGCAGGGCTCTGGCAGTGCTCCTCCTGCTCCTCCTTGCACAAAGGCGGAGGTAGCGGTTCTCTGCTGGGTTGTTGCCCTCCTACGGCCTCCTCCACGTCTCCTGATGTACTGGCCTGTCTCCTGGTAGCGCCTCCATGCTCTGGAACATACGCTGACAGACACAAAACCTTCTTGCCACAGCTCGCATTGATGTGCCATCCTGGATGAGCTGCACTACCTGAGCCACTTGTGTGGGTTGTAGATCCGTCTCATGCTACCACGAGAGTGAAAGCACCGCCAGCATTCAAAAGTGGACCAAAACATCAGCCAGGAAGCATAGGAATGAAAGTGGTCTGTGGTCACCACCTGCAGAACCACTCCTTTATTGGGGTGTCTTGCTAATTGCCTATAATTTCCACCTGTTGTTTACAACAGCATGTGAAATTTATTGTCAATCAGTGCTTCAGTTTGATTTCACAGAAGTGTGATTGACTTGGAGTTACATTGTGTTGTTTAAGTGTTCCCTTTATTTTTTTGAGCAGTGTACTATAGGCCTACATTTAGAATGACACATGGAAGCCCAAAGACTGGAGTTTATCACAGAGCACTACACTTTACAACGGGCGGGTTCAGTACACATCACTGCATTCTGTATCAGAAAGTAGGATGGCCCTCTTTGAAGTCTTGTAGATTGATGCGTTGCTCTCATTGTTTATAAAGCTATTTTACAAAAACTCCCTCTCTACCTAACATAACTAACCTTTAGACGTACAAGCTACTAACTCTGAAAATTCCTTTGGTTTCTATAGAGTCAGGTAAATCAGCTTTAAAATGTGATGATTTGGTGCCACTAAGTCATTTCAGATGACTGATTGAGGACCTTTTTAATGACGAATGTGTTTGTTGTCTATCGTTGTGTTTTGGATCTCTTGAGTTTCATATTGTATTGATCTGTATATTATTTTGCATTACAGGGCTCATCTGTGAAAGAGACTTTGGTCTCAGCATGACTCCCTGTTAATAAAAAGGTTAAATAGAAAAGAGCACATCCAGGTATATAGAGATGATACCCAGTATAAAGTGAGCTGTGACTTACGATGCGGTGAGCGTAGAGTTGAGCACTAAGGTGGTGCGTATCCTATAGAGCTGGGCTAGGGTCAGCTTCTTGTGCTGCTGGGCCGGGGACTTTCTGCTTTTGGCCAATGACTGCTCCTCTGGGCCACCGGTTGTCAACGACTTACTGCACTTCCCTTCCTGTCCTCCAGATGGCGCCACCGCCGAGCCACTACTGTTGGCCAGGCTCCTGCTGCCTTCGCAGGCCTCAGCTGCACCCAGAGCCCTCTTGCGGGCCTCTGCCCTCCTCAGGGTGTCACATAGCTTACTAGAGGGCATGCTCAGGGTGAGGAAGTCATCTTCAGTCTGTTCTGAGTCTAGGTCAATCTGAAACAGCCCTGTGAGGTCACGGGCTCGGCCAAGTTCTGATAGGCTCTTACTATGGGCCAGGCATTCCGCCTGTTCTCTCCTGCGTTCTGATTGGTCCTGGGCTGTAGGGCTGCGGGTGTGTATCCGGGAGACAGAGACATTGTCGTGGAAAAGCTGTAGGAGGTTGTCCTCTGAGCGGGACTTGATGTTTAGGCTCTGGAAGCAGTGGAGGCGTGCCGTCACCGGGGGGCGTCGCCGAGGCTTCAGAGACTGAACCACTGACAGCTGAGAACAAACAGAGGTTGAATCGTCCTCCTCTCCTCCTTCCTCTACCAGTTCCATTTCCACCTTCTTGTCCAACTTCACACCCACCTCGTGGCTCTCCACCTCTCCCTCCTCTTCGGTCTCCTCTCCATCGCTCTGGCCTGGCCGTGTCTGCAGGTCCAGCTCTCTCAGGAGGGACTCTGGGGAGAGGGTACCGTAGGCACTGTCCATGGACAGAGAGCGACACTGAGGTTCCAGCTGACCCTCCCCTCCCTCCAGACCCCCCTCCTGCTCAAGGTTCCGGTCTGGGTCCAGGGGGCTAGCAGGGTGGCAGTGCAGGGGCTCAGGCCCAGTAGGTGGGGTAACTATGCATGAGTCTGGGCTTTTCTCTAAAGGTCCGCCTGTGTCTGTGTGTGGGGCGGAGGGGTCTGGGAGCCCTCCTAAGTCTTCTCCTATGTCCATGACTGACAGGGTCTCTGTGGAGCCGTCCGAATGACTGGAAGAGAAAGAGAACTAAAAGGTTAGAATGATGAGAATAATTATAACATTAACAATAATGTATAACGTTGACAATAAATAATCTCTGCACAGAACTGATGACCATCTACACAGTGTCCTTCTAGTAGTGCTTCACTCTTCTGTAGCTAAGTAGTGGTTTGGGTTTGTACCTTGGTCCCTGCTCGTCTTTGTGCCTTGTGCCGGGAGAGCTGGCGGTGGAGTTGCTACTCTCGTCTACCTCCTCCTCCTCTCCATGTAGCCGGTGCTGTAAGGTGGTCTGCTGCCTGAGAACCTCCTCAGTCCGCAGTCTCTCGAGCTGGTTCTGGACGTTGCAGATGGCATCTACCCAGCTTCGCCCCTGGGTGGCGCTGTTAGCCTGGAATGTGTAGGCTGCCACGGCACTCTTGAACTCATTGAGGTAGATGATAATTAAGGACCCTACAGGAAGAGAGAACAGAGAATCCACATTATATTTATTGAGTAAATAGAGCTAGTTTGGGTTGAATTGCAGGTGTTCAAATCAGAAGGTAGGGATGGACATGAGTGATCCAGTACTTGAACGGACGTCAAAGCAAAATTTTTAACAAGAGAAAACTATTTGGACAGTGATGTGGCTGCCCGAACAGGCAAATTAAATGCTGTCTTGAAGACAACGTTAATTTGCTTTGACTGTAGTGTTCCATTTGTACATGGGTTTATAGTTTTTTTTTTTGTGTCCCGCAAATGTACAAGCATCACACAGTCCTTCCCACAAATACCCTTTTCCCTCCTTGTCTCATTCACTCAATTGCCTTTCGACCACTCCCTTCACACACACGTGCTGAGTGCTTCCGTTAGGCATACAGAAATAAATGCCTATAAAAACATATCTAACTAATGGGATACACAAGCTACAATTTGTGGCCTGTTTTGCATGTTAGTTTGGCATTAATACGTGTCACATAACCGTTTTCAAACAATGTAATCAAAAACAAATCTAGTTAATAAAGCTGCATACAAGCATGGTTTCTTTTTTGCTTTCTTGAGTAAGGCAGCTCCAAAATGCAGGTGTTCAGCCTAGCTCAGTGCTTTCTGTGGTGGTGGGGCAGCCAGGGGAAAATACAGAGAGTAGGGGTTAGTAATGTTCTCTAGTTGTGCCGTGATTGGCTCAGTGTTCTGTCACTCATGGGGCCACTACGTCACTGCAAAATCTAAAGTGAGAGGCACCGTTTGTCACGGTTATAGTGCAAAACATGTCTTGTTGTGGCTTTGCTGGCATGCCTAATGGAGTTTTCCCCACCTAGATTTACATGCTAAAATTGGCACTGTACATTCCTTGCCAAATGACGACAGTTTTATCACAAATTCTAAATGGACTGGTTGATTTAAGTAGGAAAATATGTGTCCAACAACGAGCTGCCGTTCTGGAATAATTGCGTCCAGTCTGTTTTCCGCTTAGGCTAATTTGCAAATTGCTAGAGCAATTTAGATTTGGTTAGCCTAGGCTATAACCACCCAAAAACATAGACGGGTTCCACACTGAAAATATGTAAAAACATTTGTTTGATAATGACAAAGAACATATTTTCAGCAGAATCATTAAGCATATGCCTACTCACCAACAGATGTCATGGCTGTAATTCATCACTATGTTCAATGTGGAATTGTTAATACATTTGAAAATTCCAAATTCCAACTAAATCGAACGTCTTTATATCTAAAAGACAACAGGTTTTGGTTTGTAACCCTGAAATGTTTTCCTTTCAACTCGCCAATTAGAGCCCGTTTCAAATGATCACTCTGAGAAGAACTGTTCCAGACTCGAGATGATCATCACTTCAGACTGGAAACGTTATTCATTTAATTCTGTTATATCACATCCTCTTTTTTTTACTATAAAATAGGCTGGGGAAATAAGAGTGTCTTATCTGCTAAATTAACATAACAAGGCTATGCCATTGCAGTCATAGGCTTCTACAAGCACCACTGCTGAGGTTACTGGCTTTTTGAAGATTGTGTTCCATAATATAACCAGTTGATATTATGCTTTCAATACATTTATCTTAAATGGCACTTGCTTATTTTTATTGAATGAATATACAGTATATGGGGAAACTTAGCAATTAGGATTTGTTATCTGTAACGGTTATGATAAATTAGGCATTGTTGCACACTAATGGCATAGGCCTATAGATAAATGCGCACATATGTTTTTCCAGTGCAGGCATTGTGGAGTTCTCTAAAAACAATCATGAGCATACTTGAACGGCCCAAAAAATTTAAATTGGTAGGGATCTGTGCTTGAACTTTCATGACTTTTCCATTGGTTCCATTGCCCCAGACATCAAGCACAGCTAAAGAATTTGAAAGAAAGCAAATACTTTGAATACAGGTCTGGTTCAAATGTAGTTGATTGCCGGCACTCACCAGGGTCCTTGAGTTCCTTGCAGACAACATTGTGGATGAGGAGTGGCTGTCTGATCACCTTGACCTTCTCAACCCTCTTCACTGGCTTGGTGATGAGCAGCAGGTCCGTGAAGAGGAAGCAGTAGACGTCCATCTGAGGAGGGACGGATGGGGAAATACTTCCAGCTCAATTTCAGGTCAATCATCCTCATTCATTCACCAACCATACAATAACTTACTTCCGGCGCCGAAAAGAGATGGCCGCCTCGCTTCGCGTTCCTTGGAAAATATGCAGTATTTTGTTTTTTTATGTGTTATTTCTTACATCGGTACCCCAGGTAATCTTAGGTTTCATTACATACAGTCGGGAGGAACTACTGAATATACGATTAACGTCAACTCATCATCGTTCCTACCAGGAATATGACTTTCCCGAAACGGATCCAGTGTTTCCTTCTACCCCAATACAATGGATCTGATCCCAGCCGGCGACCCTGTGCGACGCCGAAAAAGGGGCAAACGAGGCGGTCTCGTGGTCAGGCTTCGGAGACGGGCACATCGCGCTCCACTCCCTAGCATACTACTCCCCAATGTCCAGTCTCTTGACAATAAGGTTGATGAAATCCGAGCACGGGTAGCATTCCAGAGAGACATCAGGGATTGCAACGTGCTCTGCTTCACGGAAACATGGCTAACTCAAGGGACGCTAACGGAGTCGGTGCAGCCAGCTGGTTCTTCATGCATCGCGCCGACAGAAACAAACACTTTCCGGTAAGAAGAGGGGCGGGGGGTATGCCTTATGATTAACGAGAAGTGGTGTGATCATCATAACAACACACAGGAACTCAAGTCATTCTGTTCACCTGATCTAGACTCCTCACATCAAATGTCGACCGCATTATCTACCAAGGGAATTCTCTTCAATCATAATCACAGCCGTATATATTCCCCCCAAGCAGACACATCGATGGCCCTGAACGAACTTTATCTGACTCTTTGTAAACTGGAACCCACACACCTGAGGCTGCATTCATCGTAGCTGGGGATTTTAACAGGCTAATCTAAAACAAAACTCCCTAAATTCTATCAGCATATCGATTGTGCTACCAGGGCTGGAAAAACCCTAGATCATTGTTATACTACTATTTCCGCGACGCTATAAGCGCCTCCCCCGCCCCCTTTCGGAAAAGCTGCCACGACTCCATTTGTTGATTCCAGCCTACAAACAGAAATTCAACACAACAAGCTCCCGCGCTCAGGTCTGTTCAACGCTGGTCCGACCAATCTGAATCCACGCTCTCAAGCTGCTTCGATCACGCGCGGATTGGAATATGTTCGCATCGCGTCCAACACCAATATTGTACGAATTGCTGATTGGTGTAGCGAGTTCATTAGGAAGTGCATTGACGATGTCGTACCCCAGCAACATAAAAACATTCCCAAACCAGAAACCGTGGATTGACGGCAGCATCGCGTGAAACTGAAAGCGCGACCATCTTTTAACGGGCAAGGTGACCGGAAGCATGACGAATACAAACAGTGTAGCTATTCTTCCGCAAGGCAATCAAACAGCTAAGTCCCAGTACAGAGACAAAATCGAGTCGCAATTCAACAGCTCAGACACAGAGGATGTGGCAGGTCTACAGTCAATCACGGATTACAAAAAGAAAACCAGCCCCGTCGCGGACCAGGATGTCTTGCTCCCAGACAGGCTAAACAACTTTTTTGCCCGCTTTGAGGACAATACAGTGCCACTGACACGGCCCCACCAAAACCTGCGGGCTCTCCTTCACTGCAGCCGAGGTGAGTAAAACATTTAAACGTGTTAACCCTCGCAAGGCTGCAGGCCCAGACGGCATTCCAGCCGCGTCCTCAGAGCATGCGCAGACCAGCTGGCTGGTGTGTTTACGGACATATTCAATCAATCCTTATCCCAGTCTGCTGTTCCACATGCTTCAAGAGGGCCACCATTGTTCCTGTTCCAAGAAAGCTAAGGTAACTGAGCTAAACGACTACCCGCCCCGTAGCACTCACTTCCGTCATCATGAAGTGCTTTGAGAGACTAGTACGGACCATATCACCTCCACTACCGACACCCTAGACCCCTCCAATTTGCTTACCGACCCAATAGGTCCACAGACGACGCAATCGCAACCACACTTGCACACTGCCCTACCCATCTGGACAAGAGGAATACCCATGTGAGAATGCTGTTTCATCGATTACAGCTCAGCATTTAACACCATAGTACCCTCCAAACTCGTCATCAAGCTCGAGACCCTGGTCTCGACCCCGCCCTGTGCAACTGGGTCCTGGACTTCCTGACGGGCCGCCCCCAGGTGGTGAGGGTAGGTAACAACATCTCCACCCCGTGATCCTCAACACTGGGGCCCACAAGGGTGCGTTCTGAGCCTCTCCTGTACTCCCTGTTCACCCACGACTGCGTGGCCATGCACGCCTCCAACTCAATCATCAAGTTTGCGGATGACACTACAGTGGTAGGCTTGATTACCACAACGACGAGACGGCCTACAGGGAGGAGGTGAGGGCCCTCGGAGTGGGTGTCAGGAAAATAACCTCCACACTCAACGTCAACAAAACAAAGGAGATGATTGTGGACTTCAGGAAACAGCAGAGGGAGCACCCCCTATCCACATCGACGGTCAGTAGTGGAGAAGGTGGAAAGTTTTAAGTTCCTCGGTGTACACATCACGGACAAACTGAATTGGTCCACCCACACAGACAGCGGTTGTGAAGAAGGCGCAGCAGCGCCTTCTTCAACCTCAGGAGGCTAAGAAATTCGGCTTGTCACCAAAAGCACTCACAACTTCTACAGATGCACAATCGAGAGCATCCTGTCGGGCTGTATCACCGCCTGGTACGGCAACTGCTCCGCCCACAACCGTAAGGCTCTCCAGAGGGTAGTGAGGTCTGCACAACGCATCACCAGGGGCAAACACCCTGCCCTCCAGGACACCTACACCACCCGATGTCACAGGAAGGCCATAAAGATCATCAGGACAACAACCACCCAAGCCACTGCCTGTTCACCCCGCTATCATCCAGAAGGCGAGGTCAGTACAGGTGCATCAAAGCAGGGACCGAGAGACTGAAAAACAGCTTCTATCTCAAGGCCATCAGACTGTTAAACAGCCACCACTAACATTTAGCGCCGCTGCCAAATACTGACTCAACTCCGCCACTTTAAAAATGGGAATTGATGGAAATTATGTAAAAATGTACCACTAGCCACTTTAAACAATGCCACTTATATAATGTTACATACCCTACATTACCCATCTCATATGTATATACTGTATTCATATCATCTACTGCATCTTGCCATCTTTATGTAATACATGTACCACTAGCCACTTTAAACTATGCCACTTTATGTTTACATACCTACAGTACTCATCTCATATGTTATATACCGTACTCTATAACCATCTACTGCATCTGCCATGCCGTTCTGTACCACCACTCATTCATATATCTTTATGTACATATTCTTTATCCCTTTACACTTGTGTGTGTGTGTAAGGTAGTAGTTGTGGAATTGTTAGGTTAGATTACTTGTTGGTTATTACTGCATTGTCGGAACTAGAAGCACAAGCATTTCGCTACACTCGCATTAACATCTGCTAACCATGTGTATGTGACTAATACAATTTGATTTGATTTGATTTGAACTAGGCGAAATCAAATAATTTGCTCCCCAATCACCCTGGTCATTGAAATATTCTTCCACAACTTAAAACACAGTGTTGGGTAGTTCTCAGCCTGCAACAGTTATGAGTTAAAAGCAGTTAAGCAGTTATAACCAGTTAGGATAAGTTAAAAGCAGTTCTAATGTGTTAAAAGCAATTATAAGCAGCCCAGCCAGTCTCTTACCCTGCTATCTTTGCCCTCCTTCATGCGCAGTGCCCCCTCTAGATGGAGCTGTCTGGTCTCCTCTGGTGATGTGCCTCTCATAGGAGCCATCAGGTCAAAGCAGTTAAACTCACGCAGGATCTGAGGAGAGAGAGAAGGGTTATACACCAAGCAGAAATACAAGCCTCTTGTAGCAAAATGCAGCACAACTTCAACCTGGACTAAAATTCACATTCAATAGAGATTCTCAATTGAACGTGCTTTTAGTCTAGCAGTAGACTTGCAGCATTATACTCAGGAAACCAGCCCTGAGTACGGTGTGTGCTCACCTTCTCCACCTCCTCGCTGCTCCCCTCCACTGCTTCGTAGGAGTCAATGCGTCCAGAGATGGTGGCTAGCTTTTGCCGCTCCTCCCGCTGACGCATCTGAGAGTCCACACTGTTGATGAAGCCCTCCACACACGCCACCATGCTGCTGACGGCATCGCGGGATGATGAGTCGTCAGTCTTCTTGAGGACAGCCTTCAGCAGTAGGGGGTACTTGGTGAGTCTCTGGTGGGGCTTGGCCAGCATGTCAGCCAGCTTCAGCCGGTTACACTGCTTATGAGTCTCAGCCCACTGTGTGTGTGTGTGTGTGTGTGTGTGTGTGTGTGTGTGTGTGTGTGAAATAGAAAGAGAGCGAGAGAGAGAGACACACCAGGCGTTAGATCAAGAGTTGAAGCTTAAAGAAATTGTGGCTAGGAACTTACTGAACAGTACTGAAAAGTGGCAGGTAGAATGTACTACTGGTGTTTGAAATTGGTTGACTGTGCTGTGTTAGTGAGATACATGTTGAGAGGAGCAAATAGTCTTTGGTAGGCAGTTGTTTAACTTTACACTGTCACTATAAACAGAGAGATAGGGAATACCGACAGACTCACCGTGACGTAGATCCTGAAAAGCTCGTTGTCCCTGTGTAGTGATCTCATGTACTCCAGGCTGGCCTCTTCCTCCATGCAGTAACGGATATAGGGCTTGAAACGGGAGCCAAAGGTCCTGAAGCCATGGTGGAGGTCAACAGGGTTGAGAAGGGTCCTGGCCTGCCGAGCAATCTCCAGGGCGGGCAGCATCACCTGGCTCCAAAGGGCAGTGTGTAGACGCACGATGTCCTGGATGTTACTGAAGAGACGCATTGGCTCCACCTCTGTCAGCAGACCACTCTCCTGCAGGTTCAACAGCCCACACAGGAACAACTACAGGAAGAGAGGAGGAAAGTTGTCAGTATGGGACATCTAGATAAAGCACTCATATGCCTAACAAATAGGACATCTAATTGAGATGAACTCAAGTGATTACTTAGGACCTGATATAGAGTGTGGGAATATAGACAATCTTGTCTAAAGTGTACTTACATCAGTGATGACTCGTAGTTTCTTGATGTAGGTGGCCTCAGTGTGCAGAAGCTCCCAGATGGCCTCTTGCTGATGGAACTGGCGTCTGGTCAAAGTCTAGAAACACACACACATTAGATAATGGCCTCATATGTTTGTGAACCAGGTCAATTCAATTTAAATTCCATTTAATTCAGAAAATAAACCCAATTCCACATTTTCCTAATTGAAAAGCATTGGAATTTGTGTACTTCACAAATTGACTGGCATTGAAATGGAAGTGACCCCAACTCTGATGTGAACACAACACATTCACTTTGCTTAATGAAAACTACAACTCCCTTCAGCCCAGTTTCACACAAAGTTCTTGACTTGATTTCTCTCGTGAATTATTTGATTTCTCTGAAGAAACGGTGCGTTGGGCTCACAAAAAAAACGAACTAAATGGAATTCAAGTAATTGAAACGACATCCGTCAATTAGTTGTTTAACAACCAGGAAAAAAGCTCCATTCTGATGAATCGCTCAGCACTGTTGTCCTGTGTTGTGGCTGTCTATTGATATGTCTGTATGTATACGGTCACAGTTCATTATTATTGACAAACAATAAAAAGTGTGACATTTGAAATGAAATAGGTTTGTTAATATGGGTTATTGTTAATGGGACAATTGATGGCTACACCAATCAAAGCAGTAGTAATTTAAAAGATAGGTAAAAAAAAAAAGAACTGTAGTGCACATCAATGTTATAAACTTATCATTCAATTAATCGTGAGGGAAATAATTCAGTTAATTTAGCACGATATGTATTTTTTTCTATATCATCCAGCTCATGACATAACAGCTTTACTGTTACAAGTTTGCCCACAAACAAGAGTATGTAAAAATTATACCATTCTAGAAAGCGCTAAAACACTGATTAAATTGGTGTGACTGACTAATAATCCATACATTTTATTTTTGATGTCTTCACTCTTATTCTACAAAGTAGAAAATATTTTACTATTTTCTACATTGTATAATAAGAGTGAAGACATCAAAAATAAAATAAAGAAAACCCCTTGAATGAGTAGGTGTCTCCAAACTTTTGACTGGTACAAGCATGTGTGGTTGTGTCAGTGGAGTGTGTTTTGGTCAGTGCCTGTATTCATGTGTGTGCGTGTTCTTGTTACCATACCTCAGGGTTGTCCAGTAGCTGCGTCCAGCTGTCCTCCAGGGCAAAGCTTGTCTCCTCTTCTTCCTCTTCCCAGGAGTCCTGGTGGAAGGACAGCTGAGGAGGAACCTTGGGAAGGCCAAAAAGAGTGTACGACTGCAGCTTATTCTGGAGCTGCTCCATGCGGTCCACCTCCTGATAGAATGGACGCAAACAGATGTAAACAAACAGAGCCTGGACAATATTATTCTTCCTGCTTCACTAGAAAGTCCTTCACATGTAGAGCACATTTAGATTAAATCAGTATTACTATAGGAAGGGGAGAGGCAGGAACAGTGCATTTTCCTGTCCTTTACAATATTAAAATAGAGCTTATTACACTCCTAAAGCAAAATGTAAACAGGCTTGAAATCCTGCATTAGCATAACCCTCCCGAGTCCACTGAATTCTTAAATCTGTTAACAGCTATTCAGCCGATTGTTCTGCCAGGACACAGACCAGCCTCATGTACTTATGAAAATGAGCTCTGTGCATTGAGATCAGTTGGACAATAGAGGAGGTGGGTGGAGGGGGAAGGAGGCTAGTGGAGTGGGAAGGAGGGGGTGTGCCAACTGTGCTTAAGGGACCTGTCCCCTGAAGGGGGTACAGGATGCCCTGATTCACCCCTGCTTTGTGGAGGAGAGGGGCCAGGTCTCTGATCCGCCCCTACCCTACACTGCCCTGACAAGATGAATAGAGATGATCTGGTAGCTGACAGGTGAGTGACAGACACCGTCTCCCTCTGACATCTGCTACAGTGCAGGATATGACCTCAGGGGAGTGGAGACAATGTACGTGTGTGTGGGGGGGGGAGAGGGGGGTGTCTGTGTGCGTTAGCGTGTGTGTGACTGTGTGCTTTGTTAGGCAATAAAGGCTAATGATTATTGCCATTTCAGATCCTTGTGTCTTATTGTATTATTATCATCATCATCATCATGGTAGGGACCTGAATAGAATTTTGTCTAACATGGAACACCTTTGTTAAACCTTCGTTCTTCCAGGCCACTTCCACCACAGCTACTAAGCATATTTGTTTAGTGGAAAGTTGCTGTGCGAGCCAACTCGGAGGCTTTGAAGAGAAGGGAAGTGATCTCACTGGGAGCTGAGTGGAAATGGCCTTCGACCCCTGCACCACACACACACACGATTGCGCACACACTAACCCCCCCACCACCAAGCCCCTCCCTCTACTAGTGGCTGGGTTTCCCCCCTGATGGCCCAGACCAGGCCTTTCCCATCACCTTTCCAAAAGCTCCTGCTACAGCGTTGGAGCTGAAGAAGCCAGAGAAGCGGCTGGCTGCACGGTTCTTCCAGCTGTCTGGTCCAGGTCCTACGCCTGGCAGAGAGCCGCTCAGCCCGGCCAAGGAGTCCGGAGACGGGATGCTGGCGTCCCCAAGGAACTCTGTCATGTTTTTCCTGCGACGCGCCTGACCCTGCAAGAACCAGGAGAGAGAGGAGAGACCAGTGTTCATATGGAGTCACCACCAAAGGGAGAGAGAAACAGACAGAGGTAATAAAAGGTAAATAAGATTGAAAGCGTTTAGGTGAGGACATCACTTGGAGATAATAGTGAGTCGTCAGGCAGATATGGAAAGAGACACGACAGAAGTTGAAAAAGATCAGAAATACACAGAGGAGAATAAACAGGCAATCAAAGGGGATTTTTGAAGTGAGGGATGACATCGTCATCAGGAGAGCTGTTAAAGCCATCCGAACTGCCGTTCAGACAACATACAGGATGAGAGGAAAGGAATGCCACTTCCTGAGACGGAACACTCCTTAAATCACAGAGGGAACATGGCAGGACGGACAGACAGACAGATCGGCTAGAGTCACTCCACTCCATCGTTTCATTACTATCGTTACCCTGTCATCAAGCAAGCCCTGCTGCCGCCCTGTGAGTCTTAAAGACAAGCAATCTCAATCCACTCTACGAGCACCGGCCGCCGTGCAAACCAAACAAACATGGGCCTTCTCAGGCCTCAGTATCTGAGGAAGCAGTTGTTTTTGCCATCAGAGAGAGACAGTGTGACAGTGCAGAGTAATGTGCTAGTGGGGACTAGGGAGTCGCTGGGCCATTGACCCCTGTTTAGGTCATTACACAGAAGAGCAGCGTTTCCCAAACTCTGTCCTCGGGACCCCAAGGGGGTGCAATTTTGTTTTTTCCCCCTAGCACTATAGTAGTGCTATGGCAAAACCCAAAATGTGCAGCCTTTGGGCCCCCCCACCCTTGACCTTGCGTGCAAACCATTTTAGTAGCCCCCCTTGTGACAGCAAAGAGAAAAAAAATGTTTTAGAGTTAATTTCCTGCAATTCTACACATTTTGCCATGGGGGCGGTGAGAAACATGATCAGTTTTACAACTGATGGGCCCCACCCCATTGATCATCAGTAAGCATGGTCGGTAATTCGACCATGCTTACTACAAGTTTAAATAGCCGGCTGCTAGACTAACTTACCAATCTAAAATAATTTAGCTGACATGGGCTAATTAAGTGACTGCTGATGCACAACCCAACTACTATTCTAACTCTCATTAGTAAGTTGAGACCCCGGCTGAGTTCCCTCACGGGCCTACAGGATAAGACCCACAGTGAGAATGTACACACAAGAGGTCGGTAAGCATTGAGCAATGGTCTCTAAACAAACTGTCAGACAGAGAGAAGCAATAGTAAACCACTCCCTCTCTCTCTCCGCAGACACAAACATGCCCATCTATAAACAATACTGTTCCAAATGTATTACCTTTCGGGATTCTTTAAAAGCTTTCATGCAGAAGCAAACATTTAGACCAATCGTTGTACTACGACGCGCCTACAATCTTTTCCTTCTGTCCAAAGAAATATTACTTCACTCCATATGGTGGATAGTTTTCCTCCTCTGTTTTAGTATTCAAGTGGGATGAAAATCGAAGGGGAAAGGACCAAATATCCCAAGCTAAATTTCCCATCCACTATATTTAGATATAATCGCTTCAGTGGGGCAAACAGCGAGGCCCCTCATCCAGCTCTGACCAGGGGGATCTCGGGCCAAGAGGACAAGGACACAGGTGCAGGAAGTGGAGAGAGAGAGACAGAGAGAGAGACAGAGAGAGAGAAAGAGAGAGAGAAGACACACACGACTCTCTGCCATTGACAGCAGCTCATTGGGCTGGACTAGAGGGGCTGAATTCCGATTACCTTGGCTCAGGAATGCTCTGGCAACAGATACACAGAGCATGGTAGGGGCGAAAAATGTGACTCTGATTTAGTGACATGGGTTTTAGAGTAGTATGACAACGAACATTTAACCAAAACTAAAACCTAACATAGTATCAGTCATTTGCAGAACATTACAAAACAAATCAAAGTCCTGGCACTATCCCAACCAACCCAAATACAAGTAGCCTAATGCCTCTACTGCCTTCAAGACTTACTGTCTAAACTGGGATGTAAAACTCTCTCTTACACTGCAGATTGATCACCCAGATATAGTAGGGGAAAGGCTCCCCAAAGCTTCACACACAATGGAAGCAGTAGAGTACTCACCATTAAAGCCAGCGGCATGTCAAAGATCTGAAAAACCATCCTAATCCTTCTGTTAGTTAGATTTTGCAGTCCATACTGGACCCAGCTGCTGTGTTCTCTCAAGTTCAACCTCTCCTTCTCTTACGCATACATTCACGATACACTCGTGCCAGAGCCCTCAGACTAAGAGAGGAAAGCCCCGAAGAGCGACAGCTGGAACAATGAAAGGTTGTTCCTCAAAAAAAGTGCTTCTGAAGTCCAGTTATGACCTGAGATAAGAGGTCTTGCTCAAGTTGAAAGAGTCCAGCTTTGTATGTCTGATAGAGAAGTTATTGTATCCTTCTTATCTCCATGAATACACCATGAGCACCACCCCAGGTCTCGTCTTTGAACTCTGTCTCTGTGTACTCCGTGGTAGTCCTGCCTGTCCCGCTGTCCTAACTCAGAGGTGAAGCCTGCTGTGCTGATTGAGTCTGCTGCCTGCCTAGAATTTCACACAGCCACTGTCCTGGAGTCATAGCAACCTGGAGGATCCTGTCTGCCCCATTGTGTTGAGGAGGAAAGGAAGACGAGGCGGGGCTACAGGAAAAGTGAGTGAGTGTCTGTGTGTGATCTGCATAGAAAGGGGTGTGGCCAGAGCAACAGCTTGCAGGGCTCCAACAGAAAAGAGCAGGCATCCTGGTGCTGCAGAGGACATGCCAACTGTTCATAGTAACTCACCCTTTGTTTAGTCGCTGCCTCTGACGTCCACTTTCCTTGTTCTGACTGTTCTGAATCCCCCACAGACACACACCCCCTCTCCCTTCACTGCTTTTCCCTTTTCTTTTAAACCACTGAATCTCTTTCCAAACTGACTGACAGCTTTATGTCATTTAAAATCTGGCATGCCTCCAATTCCGCTCCCTGATTGTAAATGAAACTGATACTCTAACACAGAACATACATGTATTCAGGCTGTCACTAATGTGACGCCTATACCAGGCATATACAAACATACTTACAAGGACAGTTGTGCCTCTTGGGAGCAAAGCTAATTGTCACGTATAGACAAATTGATTTTGTAATGTCTCCAGGAGGAGAAAAATAGGCAATGAGTGAGCTAACAAAAGCAAATATTACTGGTGAGAACGTCAGTTAGGCCTTTACCGCAGTGACACAACCACAAAGTGTTGCTCTATTGTGGTTTGAACCCAAGTTGCCCAACCCATTAGGCCTATGTTTTCTCAATCAATTCTGTTTTTGTTTGCTTGTGGACACAAAACTTTCCACAAAGCTTTCCTGGTTGACTGTAACAAGGTAAGAAATGACCAGTACTGACCTGTTTTAACACATTTCTTTAGTATGCTTAGATATTCCTCACAGATATGACTACGCAAACACCCCTTTCCACAAGACGTGGCAGCACAACTACACACCATCAAATTCAGGTCATATCTAATCAACTGGGGTTAATGTACTTATTTTAGCATTGATCTCATATATTTCTCAATGGGCTATTTTAATGACATATTTGTAATGATACTCTACTTATAAAAACAGCAGATATTACAGAAGTCTGTTCAAAAGAGCAGCATTCAACACCTAACTAACCAGCCCACTCTAACCTATGATGTTTAGTTAAAACCATTTGACCTACTTTTCTGTGCAGCCCTGTATATCTGACCAGCCCTCTCTAAACTTTATTGAGTTTCACCTGGCCTCTGTGCAGACCTATCTGTCACCTTCCATTAATAACAGAGAGGACCCTGACCTACAACACCATTGACAGGTCTGGGAACTAGGGAAATTGGTGGCCCTGAGTAGTTGTCAGCTCCAAGCAGGTTAATGACATAAAGTCTTGTGTCCAGTTGGCTCCTTCCTCATCTTATCACAGCCCTTTGTGGTTTTAACCTTGGTTTGAAAAAAAACCCCAGAGAGGCCTGAATGGAGGAAAGTATTGAAAGTAGCTAAGCGGTAATGCCGTAGCAGCAACCCCCCCCCCCCCCCCCCCCGCACCCCCCCGCACCACACTACTGGCCTATCAGTTCTGTTGTTATTCACCGATAAGAGGACCCTTGATCGGGCTGTCTGATCAACGATGCAAAAAGTGTGACGTTAACCTTCATGGCCACCCACTGTGACACACGCACTCAAAGACAGGAAAAAAGGCAATCACACACACGCAAACACACGTATGTGCACCGACACACAAGACCATGTCACGTTCCATTGGCTGGGAATGCAGTGCAAACCCCCATCATGGTCAACATACCACAGGGCCAGTGGCCTTGCTCCAAAAACCTGCTCCTAATTCTACAGCCAGTTAGCGCCATGGTGAAACAAAGAACTACTGAGATAGAGGGAAGAAGATGAATCGTCCATTAACACAATAGGATAGTCCTTATCCCCTGCTAACCCAGATATCACTGGTTAATGGTCAGCGTGGGATTCATTTACATTTTAGTAATTTAGCAGACGCTCTTATCCAGAGCAACTTACAGGTGCAATTAGGGTTAAGTGCCTTGTTCAAGGGCACAGAGAGAGTTTTCACCTAGTCGGCTCAGGGATTCGAGCCAGAGACCTTTCGGTTACTGGCCCAACGCTCTTAACTGCTAGGCTACCTGGCACTGGATCCCAAATGTGCCATCACAAGAGGCCCACCAGCATGACTGGCGTCTCCACTGTTTCCACTACACACACACTACCTGGCTGGGGTTTTCCACCATGCACAGGACCAAGAGATAAATAAATCAGATAATCTCCACCATGGCTAAGGTTACAGATTGAGAATCCTGCAATCATTGCCTAGGCATTACATTCAAGATGGCATACATTACAATGGCATTTCCTTATCTAATATCAACTTAAATACTGCAGCCACAGAGGAACAGAGACCCAGTGGTTCTGTCTGTTTCACCTGACATTGTGTTGTTGTTGGGCTCTGGAGGGGGGCTGATTCAGGAATACACTCCACATGCAGTAGGTCCCAGCTACGCCAGGACGAGAGGCGATTAAACCGCACCATTCTCAATCCTCACTTAAGAATAGATGCAAAACCAGTCATACAAAAGTAAAAATGACGAACTTAAATTAGGAAGATCCTAAATCCAAAAGTCTATGAGATCCGAAAAACATAACAGCTAGAAAAAAGAGGAAGAACCCAACCAAAGTCCACAGAGACAGGGAGTGCAAAGCACAGTGAAGTACTGAGGTGGAGGAGAGTTGTAGCTGCTTCTTCTGTCTGTCACCAGAGCAGTAATGCCTGACAATCACACTGGGATCATAAAAAAGCTGTGTCCTCCCTTCTCTCCTCAAGCCTCCACACCTAAACACACTTTACTGTCTCAGTCTAACACATTGAAACACACAACTACCTCTCCTGCAGCAGTTCAACTGGCTCCCAGCCACGCCTAGTCACACCTGAGCTCCGAACCCTGATAGGCCGTAAACAGCAGACATTTGTGCCCACCTGGGCCTGCATACTCAACCACACAACGGTAGGCCTATTTTAAACATAAACACCACCAAGTACACACAAAAATCCCCTTTCATGCTGGATAAACAAACTGTTTTCGAGAAACACACTTGATTAAAATAAAGGTTAAATAATAAATAAATATGTCAGGTAGGGATAGATGGATAAACAGCATGCGGTTCAACAGAATATGGTTCAGCATTGCAATATTTAAATGACACTGCTGTATAGTAATTGGTTGAATCACCAATGTACACCAAATCTACACTACAGCCTGTATATTTCAGCATCTCATATTTATTTATTTAATTATTTAACTAGGCAAGTCAGTTAAGAACAAATTCTTATTTACAAATGACGGCCTACACCGGCCAAACTCGAACGACGCTGGGCCAATTGTGCGCCGTCCTATGGGACTCCCAATCACGGCCGGTTGTGATACAGTCTGAATTCTAACCAGGTTGTCTGTAGTGACGCCTCTAGCACTGAGATGCAGTGTCTTAGACCACTGCGCCACTTGGGATCCAAGACCAATGAAATATAAATCTAACAAAATGTAGCATTTTCATAGTGGAGTTGTCTATCAAAGTATAACAATTTCAATTTGTACTTCTATTGTTGCGAGGCGGTCTGTATTTCATCTTAACTAACCTGAGATGTGTGAATGGCTAGTCGTTTCAATAAATAGGCACGTGAGTGCAGGTCAAACGTAATCAAGCAAGTAAAATGCATGTGACTACTCCCCATTCTCCATTGTCATTCAAATGACTATTGCGCAAATTGCTGATTGTCCTCATTGTGTATTTCACTCAGAGATTTGATGGCCTTAAATTAATGATCTGTTAGTTTTGTTAACCCCGGCTAAGCAGAACAATTACAACTGTAGTCTAGGGGAAAGACATGCATGTGAACACTGTGCTTAGCGGGGGGAAAGACAGCATTTAAACAAGGAAAAATAAATGACGAAAAACTGTTTTCACAAAACTACTTCCTGCTACCATTACCAAAGAATTAATAAACAGGACACTAACGTAAGCTACCAGTTTATATAACCAAACGCACATTATAACTACATAGGCTTAATGCATGTATAACTATATTTGAGTCATTTAGCAGACGCTCTTATCCAGAGCGACTTGGAAGCAATTAGGAATAAGTGCCTTGCTCTTGGGCACATCAACAGATATTTCACCTAGTCGGCTTGGGGAGCGTCTGCTAAACGAGCATCTGCTAAACAACTCAAATGTAAAATGAGAGTCTGCTAAATGACTCAAATGTAAAATGAGAGTCTGCTAAATGACTCAAATGTAAAATGAGAGTCTGCTAAATGACTCAAATGTAAAATGAGAGTCTGCTAAATGACTCAAATGTAAAATGTAAATGGAGTGCTCATGTGTCACATCTATGTCACATCCTCTAAAAGAAGAGGGTATAGTTCCTTGAACCATCCAGGCTATTCAATAGCTCCAATAATCTCGCCATCAGTCTTCCTGTTTACCTACCTGTCCTTACACAACGGTCTTCCCCCTCCCTCCCAACACTCAAGTTCCACAGATGCCAGCAGATAACTCTAGGCTAGACCATCATAAGACCATCTACTATAAACCTGGGTGAAACACAAGCCCTGGTTGACTTGGTGCGTGTATAGAGATTCTACTGGTTATATCATGGTGAGCCCATGTTAGCACGTAGTCTACAGAGTGACCGACTGACGGGAATGGGGGTAATCTGAGACTGTTAGATAAGTGAGTCCTCTCACGGAATAAGACAGACAAGAACGGACATGTGGGAGGATGTGGAGGATTTCCTTGAGTCTTCTTCTTAAGTCTTCTTCTTCCATAAATTACATTTCCATCTGTGCTCTACTGTACTGCTCTTCTCTTTTAAAAAATGTGTGCACCATTGCATTTCACAACAGTCATTGGTAGAGGGGTTTGTTATATCACATTTTTATTCACCTAATAAAATACTTATGGGATACAGATATTATTTTGGGGAGAATTTTTGAATAATAATCTTTCTAACCCGAGGTCCGATCAGTTCACAGGGACAAGGCGTTGAAATGATTCTGTCTAGCTGTCAAATGCTGTTTCATTCTGACCAGGTGAATCTTTGGCTATCCTGGTAATGTGCTTGGACAATGTTGTGTTGTTTTCCATGGCAACCAAACGGTGCATATTACACAAAGGCCTTCTAAAAGGTTCAAAGATCACTTTTATAGATGTGATCTAGCTATTGTAAATCACATGATCCCCATCTGTCTACAGCATTCTGTTTGAAGTACTCATTGTAAACCATGTGACTCGAGACCAACTGTTTCGATTCTCGACAAATGGGATTATTCAAAAGTTACACACTGTAGGCCTACACAGTGACTAGCCAATCCCAAAGCCAGTACATGAAAGCCCAACTATTGGACACGCTTAATTACGCATGTAGTAATTTAGCCTTTGGTCAAACTCTTACCAGCATTTTTATCTGAGCGTAACCCCTTAAATTTGACCTGTTGGAATGTAGCAGAAACATCCCTGAAGTTATTAATTACACTTTGGATAGTGTATCAATACACCTAGTCACTACAAAGATACAGGTGTCCTTCCAAACTCAGTTGCCGAAGAGGAAGGAAACCGCTCAGGGATTTCACCATGAGGCCAATGATGACTTTAAAACAGTTAGAGTTTAATGGCTGTGATAGGATAAATAACATTGAAGCTACTCCACAATACTATATTTCAAAGTCCTATTCTTGAAGACCAAGGGGTATTAAATTAATTGGAATGACTAGACATCTGACAGACTCCGTTTTGGTTTTATGTCAAGATAGCCTAATTATATTATATGAAGTATACGCTTCCATAACCAACCCATGAAGTAAAATGCAACATTCATGGCCAGCTATGTAAACTAACATTGATTTATCCTGCTATAGATGTCTTCAATTGGTAATATTCATTTTTGTCTTCTAATGCCTCTTGAGAAGGTTGCGTTTATTTGGATGAGTCTTGTCCTTGAGGCAGAACTGAGAAATGTCTGCTAGATGGGCCAGCTGCAAAGTCAAAATTGGCAACATTGTAAAAATTTATATTTGCATTAATTCAAGGTTAGGTTTAGGCATTAAGGTTGACTGTGGCTGTGCCAGCTAGTGACCACTCAGCAGAGCTGCCTCCAGAACAAGTAATCAGACTACATTACTAAGTGTGTGTGTTTGCAGGTGTGAAGAGTTAGCCAAATTACTTAGCCACTTAGCTTCAGCTGTCTGGTGTGCAACTGTGGGAAAGTTGGTTTGACTTTGGATAACCTAGGGACCGTCAATAAATTACATAATGTAAATGAGACAATATTTTCATGTTGCACACCTTTTAGTTCTCATTAAACGCTTTCAATATTTTTTAAAGGAATTTCTAAAATGTATAGTTGGTTTGAGGTTAAGTCCTTGGAATTTAGAGCTATTGGAATTTTAACATTGTCCCATGTACATTGTGTAATTTATTGGGGCAGTTCTTTAAAGTGTGTACCTTTACTTTGCTCTTTATCGCCTCCTTGAGGGCATAATGAGAATGGCTGCTCTCTGTGTATGAATATAAACAGTGTCCAAGTTTGAGTGAGCTGATACAGGCTTTTTTTCTTTCTTTTTTCTGAAGGGGTTTTGTATATCATGCATTTACTGCATTTACTGCTTGTCTTTGACTGAATGAGACTGCTCAAACTAAACAAAGACAGGATTGGAGAGGAACAGTACGACCAAACTCCTGACTAAATCAGACAGACATGTTTAATGTCGAAAGCTGATGACTTACCGACCCGCAGACAGACAGACACTGAAATCCCTAAATTACAGCAACCTCAGGTATCCTCCCAGGCTCTACCCCGTTGCCTAGCACAGCAGCACGGCCGCAATGACGTCACACGTTTTCAGTGCATGCAATGCTACCCTGTCTCACCTGAGTGTGTGAGTACTGAGTGGGTCTAGACTTGCCTGCAGGGATCTCCACAGTTCACACCCATTGACTTGTTTTTCAATCTGTAAGCGGAGAGGGCTAGTCCACACAAGACAGTTACCAATCTTTCAAAGCAATGTGCACAGGCAGCGAAAGAGTATGGCACAAAAAAAGCATGCTGTTTTCATACTGAAAGTAGTCGCTCATGACAGACTTAACACAAATTGACTTGCTGGCACGCCAAACTTTTTTCTGGGTTCCGAGATTATACTGAGAAGGCAATGGACAATCTCACAATCTTTTTTTCTTCCAGCAAAGTTGACTAAATTACATCTCAGAATGTAGGTTTTAGTCAGTCGGAGAATAACTGCAGTCCAGAATGAGACAGACACTAAACCTTATGATTCTAGCCTCTCTCACGGTCTATTAACACAGGGTGAAGCAGGGTGCCAGTTCCCCCTGGTCCAGCAGACTCCTTCTCTCAGCACCTCTCCTCCAGGCCAAAGTGAACCCTACCTGGTTCTTCCTGTCAGCCAGAATAAGCAGCTAATGGCAGTGCCTCTTCTTGTAGGCCACCAGCCTACCCAGCAGGGCTTGAAGGCCATAGAGGTGGCTGGCACAGCACAAGGGATATGAGGAAAGCAGAGTTTAAGTGTTCCAATGGGATGAAAGATAGCAAGGTAATGAAAAATGAGGTTATGATAATGACTGGATTATCATCCACTTCATAAAATGATCCACTTCATAAAGGCATCATGTGATAAAGGGTTAGATTATGGAAAGAGGTAGAAAATGGCATCTACAGTTTCAAGATATTTAAGAGATGAGGGGGTAGTTAGGAGAATTAATGTAACAGGTTAGGATAATTAGGTTAAGGCTCTGAAAAGGGTTAGCAAAAATGCACTCCTAACCTGCTACAAAAAGACACAACCGGTAGTAGCTGTACTCCATCTAGTCACAACCAGTAGTAGGTGTGTATAAGTCAGATAGGATGTAAAGTTTAAGTGTGCTTATACTGAGCTCCTGTAGTGGTAACATCTGTCACCTGTTCAGATCCTGGACAACGAACTAAAGTGACCTAAAATAAATCACTCTGCTTTTTTTTTTTGAGTGCTCCAACTCCTTGAATTAGTCATTTTGGAAGTTTTTCTTGGTAAGCCCTTCTCATGATTTTTGTCATTGTTGTTGAGCACCCCTCCTTTCCTTCATTTGTTCAAGGCCCACCTGAACTCTGTGTGTATACTGTATGTGTGATACTGTATATGGACCCATGTTGTGTGTGAGAGAGAGAGATTTGATGTACATCGGTTGCAGTGTGTGAGTGAATACATACTTTAGTAGAGGCTGCACTGACCAGTAGGTCAACGTTGCTCTCCTTGCGTCCCAGAGAGCCGTGCTCCACCCTCTCGCTGCCCACAGTGAGGATGTAGGGGCTCTGACCCCCAGAGGAGGGTTTCATATTGGGCAGACTGAGCGAGCGCAGGTCCTTCACTCCCTGCTCCACCTTCAGCTCATCACCTGGCCGCGCTGAGGAGGAACCAACATGGAGGGTTAGCTTAGTGTGTTATAATTCTCTTATTGAAGATAGGTAGGTGTAATAGAGAAGTGCATCAACATTTATTTATTTCAGGACTAGCTTCCTGTTTAAGTTCTCTCTCCTCAGGCACCAAAACAGGATCTCTAGTGGACAGTCTTAAATCCCTTTTAAACATTAGATTGTGAAAATATTATACTACAAGGCTAGCTTTTAAGATTGGCTTAATAGCTGCAGATTGCATTGGATACGTTGCTAACCTGGAGGGAAGGAACATTGGGCCAGTAACCGAAAGGTTGCTGGATAGAATCCCCGAGCTGACAACGTAAAAATCTGTTGGTTTGCCCGAGCAAGGCACTGTTCCCCAGGTGCCAATGACGCGGATGTCGATTAAGACAGCCCCCCGCACCTCTCTGATTCAGAAGGGTTGGGTTAAATGTGGAATTACACAATTCAGTTGAATACATTCGGTTGTACAACTGACTAGACCTTCCAGTCTAGACTATTAGGGAGACCGGTGAGGTGACGAGGGTGGAGATTTGAAAGAATAGCAGAACACCTAACGTTATGATGCAAACCTTATTTATCCTAGCACAGGACATCTAAATGAATGGGCTGCCATCTATAGAGAGGGGTTGGTTGTTTAGCAACAAAACCGATGCGTGCGCAACTATGGGGCGAACAGACTCGGTGGCTTAGATTGTTAACATGTAAAATATATTTTATCTCCAAAGTTTATTGAAAACATAAATAAAGTTGCACAATGAGCACTTGTTGTCTTTCAAATACATTGTAACAGCTGGTTAGCTAGCTAGTGAATTTAGCCATATTAGCATAGATGTGACATCAGTTAAAACACACCGAAACAAGACATTAAGAACAAGATAGAACTAACTGAAACAAGCCACTTACGATTCTCCACATAGCAGCTTCATGTCATTGTTGCTAGCTATCTGGCCATCCAGAATCACAACACACGGCCATCTGGCCCATTGAAGCGTGCGTGTTGTTTTTCGCGACGTTCTCAGCGAACCCGTGTATGGGTCTTTGATCCAAAGGCTGCTGCTACAGATATAGGCCTTTTCTCAATTGGATTTGCTCAACTCCTGTGTCCTCTCTCACCTCCTTTTGAAAAAGGGCAAAGGTAAATCAAGGAGAGGCGTCGTGGAGAGGGAAAGTGAACGAAAAGGTGATTGTATGAAATCAGACTCCTTTTCTACTCGTGCCTTACCAGGCAAATAACGTTTACAGGGGTTGATCCCAAAACAAATGTGTAAAGTGATGAAAACAAATGAAGTTAGTTGTGCAAGACATTTTATATATGAAACGATAAGTAGTATATTGTTTTTAAATGTGTGCATGCTTTTCTCCTCTGACAAAGCAAAAGCTGATTCAAAGGGGGGCAGATTTCAATACTCTTCCGCGAGGGACTCAGATAAGACACACATGACTATCCTCAATGAAAGTAGGCTGTCGAGAAGGGGAGAACACTCTTCCGTTCGCCTGTCAACGAATTGACTTCTCCTCGACCACTAAACCCCTTATGGGTTTGAGGGTCAGGGAGGAGAGAGGACAGAGGAGAGAGGCTGGAGGTCAGACTTTTTCCTAAATGAGAAAAGGCCATAGTCTCCTGCAGGGATCCAAGATGGAGGACTCTGTCCAGTTTCCTCTGAATCAAGGGAGAGACAGGAAACTGAGGCTCTGCCATCTGTCTCACCCAGGCATTGTTTATGCTAGGGGGTACAAAGAGAAGCCAAATACTCTCTAATAAAGGCAAATTCATTAGATTGGTTTTTGTTTCATATTTTGTCAACCCTTAAAATGTAGTTTTCAGTGCAGGGTAGTAATCAAAAGTTGAAACACATTGTACACCTTGGTTGGCTTAGAATCAAACACCCATACTTCCACAGAGTTATTTTATTCTATTAATTGTGAAGCTTAAGGAAAACAAAATAAGATGTGATGTTCTGGTGGATGCTGACTGGTCCTCTGATGCAGTTGACTCTTACCTTTGACCTTGAGATAGTGGCCCCCGAAGCGGTAGGCCTCAAAGTTGAGGGACAGTGGAGTGTTGGACTGGTCTAGGAACAGATCTACCCGGGATAACTCAATACCTTTACGCTCAAACACTGGGCCCACCACCTCCCTGGTATAGAGGAACACACAGGACAGAGAACAGAATTAACACAGACCATTCACGCAATACAGTTATGTAAGCACAGGACTGCGAGTCAACAGAGACCATTCACACCATATGTTTATGCAACGCTAATGCAGTGGGTCCTATCCAAATAATCAAATGGAACATTATTATATACTATGACTTTGTCCCATGCCTCGGACAAAATCAGACCAGACCTTAAATAGAAAAGACACAAATCGGTCACAATCATCCCTATTTATTCAGCCCACTACCAATTCTCCTAACTCACCTCAGGGTCTTCTTTTTCACAGCGGGGACGATCTCTGTGTCAATGTCCAGGTTCAGATCAAACTTGAGGCTGAAGCACTCCTTGCTGGGGTCCTGCAGGGGGCGACAGACAACAGAAGATAATGGCAGTAAAAATGAGAAGGCCAGAGCTCCTGTAGTGATTTCTCTCTCATTAGATCCACAGGGAGGCCCTTTACCAGGCAGGCTGACTGGCCAGGAACACTCAGGGACGGACCATTGGAGACCATTATATATCACTCCCTACCTGGGTCCCTGCTGATAATGGCTGACATTTTCAGTGGTATAACTTAACAGCTTGAAGACTGTAGTCATGTTGGCACTGTGATCATCATACAATCTAATTTTCCACCACATACAATAAGACAGGTATGTTCTAACCAACATAGTTCCTAATAGTATTGGGTCAAGTCTAAGGTGGAAAGATGTGGTTTCTTAAGGGGCGTGTGTCACACCCCTACCTGGCTGTATCAATACTCACATCTGTGTGCCGTCGCCGTGGTTTCTTCTTCACCAACTTCAGACCCCCAGTTTTACGCTCCCTGAAAGAAAAATAATATCATATGCACATAGTGTAATCGAACATCTATGGCAGGGTTCACCAACTGGTGGCCCGTGGGCCAAATATGTCCCACTAGTTCTCTCAGCAAATCAGCTCCAAGGGATTTTAATTTTGGAAATCAAGTTCTAAAGTATTCCCAGGTATAAAATATAGATATATGTGAACGTATACAAATGTAAGCAAGGTTTGAAATGACTATGCTTTAGTCAAACATTATATCTGTTTGGGCTTCATGAAGTAAATTCTAGTCTACAATTTTTTTGTAAATATGTTCCGGCCCCCTGACCATCCGCTCAAGACAATATAATCCCGTGGCTGAATATAGTTGATGATCCCTGATCTATGGAACAACAGGTCAACACTAACTGAAGCATAACTACAACTATTGTATATAAATAGAGCAGTGCAGTCAAAGAGGACACTCCTCGCTGATCTAGTTTACATTTTGTATTTTAAACCGAAGTGACAAGCGCCATGCAGACAGACAGATGTAATACATTTTCGCATAACGAGGATTGACATACCCTTGGTTGTTGGCCCCTTCGTCCTCCTCCTCCAGGTCAGAGGGGGGGCTGGTGGGGGGGGGACATGAGCGCGTCGACACGTTCCGGGCCAGGATGGAACCTTACACGGGGGTTACACAGAATATTAGATAATTAATAATATTCTTTAATAAAACTTTCCTTAATAACACAGGTACTTCCAGATTAATCTAGCATGACAAAATGTTAACAGGAAATTCAAAAAGTTTATCAACTCTTCTAAATGTGGAAGACAGTCACGATGGATGACGCAGAAAGAATGAGTCAGTCTAGCTGTCACGACTAACAACAGTTCAATGAGCCTAGAAGGCGTAATTGCATGACAGACAGTCTCATATCTTAAGGTTATGAACCCCAGTTTAAGATAAAAATCATGGCTGGAGGGAAGTCAGTGGTGGAACAGGAAGATGTGCTAGTGTTAATTTTCATGCATATAATAATAATAATTTGGTGGGTGCTTATACATTATTTGTTCCATTTCACACATGTACAAGTGTGTATTAATACACGTGTGAATTGGAAATGTGTTTTTTGCATATCTCAACTCACTGAGACACCCTGCTATTATCACCAGCAACAATGGAGCAATTAGGGTGAGGTGGCTTGCTCAAGGGGATAGAGAGATTTTTCACCTTGTCAGCATGGAGATTCAAACAAGAAACCTTTCTGTTACTGACCCAAAGCTCGATAGGCTACCTGCCGCCCGTATGGTCGAAGGGAATCCATTTCTTTGACTAAAAAGTTGACGCAAGCGTTGCTCTGGGAGTTAAAACTTGACCTGTCATATGACCTGACCTGAGTGTAGGATTGGGCACTAAATGTATACAAACTAGTGGGGAGGAAGTCTGGGTGTGAAGCTGTTGTTGTGGTTGGTACTGGGTAGTGTTGTGTACCTTGGGGTTGCAGGTCAAAGCGGGGGTGTCGGTCAAAGTGCATGTTGTCTGTGTCTTCCAGGTGGCAGCGGGAGTCACATGACTCACACAGATGAAGTGGGCTCTTGTTGTTCAGGTCCTGGCAGTCCGAGTGGTGGCACACCTGGGGAGAGATGGGTGTGAGGGTCAGTACAGCGGATGTACCAATCTACCTGGTCAGTAGTCGGGCTCAGGTATAGAGTAGTCCCGCGAACCAGACACAACCCACTGCAACTTGCAATCCACCCCAACAGATCCACAGATGACGCAATCGCCATCACACTGCCCTGTCCCATCTGGACAAGAGAAATCCCTATGTAGGAATGCTGTTCATTGACTACAGCTCAGCCTTCAACACCCTAGTTCCCTCCAAACTCATCATTAAGCTCGGCCCTGGGTCTGAACACTGCCCTGTACAATTGGGTTCTACACTTCCTGACATGTCGCCCCCAGGTGGTGAAGGTAGGCAACACCTCGCTGATCCTCAACACAGGGGCCCCACAAGGGTATGTGCGCAGCCCTCTCCTGTGCTCCCTGTTCACCCATGACTGCATTGCCACACACGCCTCCAACTCAATAATCAAGTTTGCAGACAACAACAGTGGTAAGCCTGATTACCAAAAATGACGAGACTACAGGTTACAGATAAGGGCCCTGGCGGAGTTGTGCCAGGAAAACAACCTCTCCCGTGTCAACAAAACAAAGGAGCTAATTGTGAACATTAGGAGACAGCAGAGGGAGCACGCCCCCATCCACAGGGACGCAGTGGAGAAGGTGAAAAGCTTCAAGTTCCTCTGCGTACACATCATTGACAATCTGAAATGGGGAAGAGGTTAGGTAGGGCTTACCCAGGTTAGCCTGGAGCCCTGGGGAGGTTAGGTAGGCCTACAGAAAGACAGGTCATAGTATAAAGCTCCACACATCCATTAACACACAGCCAGGGCAGTGGTCTGGCTGAGATAAGAGACAGGTCACAGTATAACGCAACACACATCTACCTGATGGCAGGACAGACAGCCACGTAGTACCCAAGCCATTGTTTACACCATTACAGGGGATAGAAGCAGCAGACAATGTTCAATGTCAAAGTACACAGAGGTCTTGTGACTAGAGCTTGAGAGACAGCCAGTCAGTAAGCCAGTCAGCCAGTCAGTCAGTAAACCAGCCAGCCAGTCAACCAGGCAGCCAACCATACAAGCAGCCAGACATGCACCAGAAATTAGCTGGATTAGGCCCCCTCTGCCTGGGGCCAGACATAGACAAATCTCCCCCTCCTATAGCACCTCGAAGGGGTGGCCTCCCTGGCCCAGGGAGAAGAGGAGAGCCGCAGGAGTTTCCCCTCTCCAGCACCACCACTACCCTCTATGACTCCTATACAGGAAATGAGGACGTATGGGGAGATACAATGGAAGTCCTGCTAATGTATTTCCTGTCATTGTCTCCGTGTGCTCTGCTTGGGACTGGAGGTGTGCGCACGCGCGTGTAAGAAGGGGGGGGGGGGCTGCAAATAAGCAGGCACAAATACAGTACACACAAGAACAACAGCACAAGTGTTTTCCCACAAGTTCCCAGTCACTCAGGTTGAACCATGTTCTTACTATGTTGACAAGCCAATAAATACACCTGTAGGCTGTGTTCCATACACAGATATCAAATACATAACACAAACATGCAGGATGTCTACTCAAGCTATCCACAAAACGTAAATGTACTGTATGTTCTGCCAGTGGCATTAAGCTGGGGGGAGGAAGGAATCCCACCCATAAGAAGAAGGAAGAGAAAAATGAACAGCTTTCAGTAGTCCAAAGCCCCCTTAATCTGGAGCTCTAATTGTTGCCTGGGCTCAGTGAGCTGGGCTGGACTCTCTCTGTCAGAGCCATCTGACGCTCCCTCAGCAGGCAGACAGACAGGGTGGAGATTAAACCAGGGGCCTCTTTCAGCTCTCAGTCTGCCAGTCAGACAGGGTCCTCGCCTCTCCGATGCTCCTCCCTTCCCTTCCTTTCCTTGGGACCTCTAGTCTACACCCAGAGAATGGCCCTTGTTAACTATAATAGGCACAATTAAGTTAAGTGTGCTTTCATATTTTTAGACGGAGCATGTCTCTGGCTGTTGGATGGGAGTTTCAAATGCAACTTAAAAGGCCTTGTTCCATTCATCATAAACATTGTTATGATGGTATATTGATAATTATATTAATCAAGTTGTCTGAATATTTATTCTCTCTGTAAATAAAACATACTGAACAAAAATATAAACGCAACATGCAACAATTGAGTTACAGTTCATAGAAATTCATATAAGGAAATCAGTCAATTGAAATAAATTCATTAGGCCCTAATCTATGGCCCCCACTCCCCAGATGGTTCACCCCCTTCCCAGATGATCCCACATGTGAAGAAGCCGGATGTGGAGGTCCTGGGCTGGCTGAGTACACGTGGGCTGCGGTTTTGAGGCCAGTTGGACGTACTGCCAAATTCTCTAAAACGACGTTGGATGTAGCTTATGGTAGAGAAATGAACATTCCATTCTCTGGCAACAACTCTGGTAGACATTCCGGCAGTCAGCATGACAATTGAATGCTCCCTCAAAACTTGAGACATCTGTGGCATTGTGTTGTGGGACAAATCTACACATTTTAAAGTGGTCTTTTATTGTCCCCAGCACAAGGTGCAGCTGTGTAATGGCCATACTGTTTAATCAGCTATGCCACACCTGTCAGGTGGGTGGATTATCTTGGCAAAGGAGAAATGCTCACTAGCAGGGATGTAAATAGATTATTGCACATCAGAGAGAAATAAGCTTTTTGTGCATATGGAACATTTCAGGGATTTTTTATTTCAGCTCATGAAACATGGGACCAACACTTTACATGATGGGTTTATATTTTTGTTCAGTGTACATAGATAGCATTGTGCTAAGTAACAACACGAGCATGTCAGAAATCAAGAGTACTGCTTTCAATTTGTCTCCTCGAAATAACAATGAACCTCCCCTCAGAAGATACTGTATGTCTGTGTTTGTGTGTGTTTAGAAAGGTAAAATAAGATGCCATATTTAGACAACTACAGGCTCAGCAAGGTAGCCAGAAAGACAACCACGGGCTGGGTGTCCAGGCAGCTGGCTGCATTCCTTTCAGCACTAAAGCTGCTCAAAATATCTGTTGCTTGGCCGAGCCAACAAAAATGAGCCTGTTGGATCTGGGATGAGGAGAACTGTGATACTATCCCCAAAACCTGTCTGAGAGTTTCCTTTTAAAGACAAAACTGACTAAATATGAACATACGCAGAGGCTTTGTCAAAGAAATCATGAATGTTCTATTACCATTTTATTTACTACACTACAGCCATCCGGCATTGACATCAGCCATTGATGGGATGCTCTCTTTGAAATAAATGAAAGCTGCAATACTGCTCGCGTTGCGTTGTGTCCCATGGCAGTGTACAAACTCAATCGCCAACGCTCAATTATCGATGACTGATGTGCACCGTGGTGTAGAGGGTGGAATATACCGTATACCCACGTATTTTTCCATGGGCATTGCGTATACTCAATTCTTAATAGCTACTGTACGATGCACACTAAAGTAGCATAGTGGAGGTATATGGCGTTTCAATTAATACGGCTGATGGAACAGATCAGAATGTTTAACCTATCATTTTTATCAACTATTATTCTTCACAGGCGCAGCAATGTACCGACGGTGGTCGGCCTTCGCGTGAATGTTCCAAAATGAAACTTGCAGGAAAACGCCATTCTAAAATGTGCACCTCACATGTGAGCGGTTTGCAAATGGACAGAGATGGAAACAGTGATTGCCAATTTATCAATTTTGTTGCTAGTTTTTTTTCAACTTTTCTTTTTCAACAGCACCTAGCAACAAATTTAACGAATTTGCGTTCAACGAGACAAACCCAATGAATATAGTTGGTCACGACTGTTTGATTTTGAACAGAACTTACATCAATCAACATGTCTCAATCAAAATTGTACAGCCAGAAGTACAGAAAAGAGTGGGAGTCTGTACCTGAATTTAAAGGGTGGCTGAAGCCAGTAATAGGGGATGATTGTTGGGCATACTGTGCATACTGCAAATGAGATACGCTTGCAAAAATGTATGACATCAAAAAACATTGTGCTACAGCAAAGCATATAAATAAATAAAAACCGTACAACCCCACAACGCAGTCTACATTACCACAGTTGGTTAAGAAAGTGGATAACTGCAAAAGCTACTATGGCAATGGCCATTGTGGAGCATTGTTCGCTGCTAGCATGCGACCATTTAGGTATGGCTTGCAAAGCTGCCTTTTCAGATTCTGTGGCAGCAACAAACTTCCAAATGCACCGCACCAAGTGCACAGAACTGATTAGGGGAGTACTGGCTCCTTATTTTCTCAAAAAGGTAACATCAGATGTGGGGGATGTGAAGTTCAGTCTCCTTTTGGATGAGTTCACTGATGTCAGTGTCTCGAAATACCTGGGTGTGGTGATTCGGTATTTCAGTGCAAAAAAAAAAAAGAAGCAGTGTCCACATTTCTCAGGCTGGTTGAATTGGAGGGGGGTGATGCCAGATCAATAGCAAAGGCGGTAGTTGAGTTTCTTGAGAAGTGTAACCTTTAAAAAAGATCATCTTCAGGGTATTGGCACTGATAATGCATCCGTGATGGCTGGGTTGATTTTAAAGGAAGATTTTAAAGGAAGAATGTGCATTGCCCAATTTGGTACTCATCCGCTGTGTGTGCCAGTCTTTACAATTGGCTGTCAGTGCAGCATCCAAAGAAACCATCCCTAGGAGTGTTGAGTACTTAATCAGAGAAACCTGCAACTGGTTTTCAATTTCCCCAAAACGGCACAAGGCATACAAAGCAGTTTATGCCATAATTAATTGTGGCCAGAAACCCCTGCAGATCACCACAGTGTGTGCCACACGTTGACTATCGATGAGCCCGCGGTAACTCGTATATTGAGCCAGTGGGAAGAACTGAAACTCCACTTTGAGGTGACCAAGGCCAGTGAGTGTTGCTACATGGCGGATGTGCTCCACGTCATGTACATGGACAAGACCAACTATGTCTACCTGACATTCTGGAAATCAATCCTGTCCGACATACAAGTTGCAGTGAAGTCATTTGAAGTTTTACATTATTACGTAATGACGTCATCACGCAATGACATCACGTCATTTATCAACAAATTGACCTGCCTTTAGCAACTTCCCCTGAAAATTAGTTGGCAACACTGGACGGAAATATCCGTTAGAAATAGGGGAGGATTTAAATATGCGACAACTATCATGGGTTGCTATTACGCCTACGATAATGGCTTTGACTGCTACACCTGCATTGCTTGCTGTTTGGGGTTTTAGGCTGGGTTTCTGTACAGCACTTTGATATATCAGCGGATGTTATAAGGGCTATATAAATAAATTTGATTTGATAGGAAATCAATAGAACAGGAGAAAGCATATGAGTAAGTCTTTATACAAATAATTGCCTCCACGTTTCTATGGTGGGATTTTGGCTTTATGCTACTTTCAAGTAAGGCCTAAGACATGTCTCACAATATGAAGTCCAGGTTTCAAACAATTAAGGAATAGGGAAAAAAAATATTGATGCTAATGATAGGCCTAACCATCTTCTGGTAGATTACTTTGACTTGGAAGAGTTCCAGTGTTGTGTTGGATAGTCATAGCATCCCTCTGAGTAGGCTAAACTAGCTAGCTGCATCTGCTAACTAAGTATGTGTAACTTTTTTTGTTGAGAAATCTTTTGCTTCTCCTTAACTTTTGAAGAAATTAATTTGTTCAAAACTGTTCAACTATTGCCTTTCTCTCTCTTTGAGACAACTACTCACCACATGTTATGTACTGTAGTGCTAGCTAGCTGTAGCTTATGTTTTCAGTACTAGATTCATTATCTGATCCTTTGACTGGGTGGAAAAAATGTCAGTACATGATGCAAGAGCTCTGATAGGTTGTAGGATGTCTTCCAAAAGTTGTCATAATTACTGAGTAAGTCTATGGAAAGGGGTGAGAACCATGTGTCTCCTAGGTTTTGTATTGAAATCAAATGTACCCAGAGGACAGAAGCTAGCTGTCCTCGGCTACACCATGGTGCTACCCTACTGAGTGCTGTTGAGGCTACTGTAGACCTTCATTGCAAAACAGTGTGTTTTAATAAATTATTTGGTGACGTGAGTATATTTAGTACAGTTTTATGTAAAAGGATAATGTTTGAAATGTTTTTCTAATTTACATTTTTCTGAAATTCACTGAGGGGTGTCTTCCCCTTCCTCCTCTGAGAAGCCTCCACTGGTTTGTGTATGTAGTGTTTGAGTATGTGTGTTGTGTGCGTGTGTCCAGACGTGCGCTCTCAAGTCAAGAGAATTAGTGGTGGGTTTAGAGAAAGAACAGCTACCGTGGCCGGAGCGACACAAACACACCACTCACATCCGGAGCCCCCCGGGCAGCTGTGAACACACACGGCCCCTCTGTGCCCCTCACTCAAGCTTAGTACATTCACTACCACGTGGCACCCGCTTACACACACTTGTTTCAACGCATACCACACACACACACACACACGACCAAGGCGCCATCACACACACGACCAAGGCGCAATCACACACACGACCAAGGCGCAATCACACACTACCACACCCGCAGTAGCCTAGACACTCAATCACGTGAACACAAACGTGCCACGTTCCAACTTGTGACCCTTCAGCGGGAGAGCTAGACCTATATTGAATGAAAGGGGTTAGATTTCCTCTCACTGACTACAGCTGTCTCACTTCGAGATGACTGGAGCCTCTTGAGGTGATTCAGCCCTGTTACCTCAGTCAGGGTTAACCCTACACAAACACACTCCCTACATGATGACACGCAACGGTTTATTAGGCAGTATGATCAGCATAATAAGGTTTGATGCTCCATCCCCCCTCCCCATTAAGAAAATACTGATAAAAATGCAAGACCAAGCTGCCAACAGCACTGGATCAGACACAAACTCCCTCCCCCGACTGACTGGCTTTAATCTGAACAGCCTGTCCTGCTAGAGCACACCTAACTTTTATATAACCCCCATCTCAACCTCTGTGTGTGTGTGTGTGTGTGTGTGTGTGTGTGTGTGTGTGTGTGTGTGTGTGTGTGTGTGTGTGTGTGTGTGTGTGTGTGGATTACTGTATGGTTTCCAGTATTCAGTCCCCTCGACTTTCTCCACATTTTGTTACGTTACAGCCTTACTCTAAAATGGATTAAATTGTTGTTTTTCCTCAGTCAACACACAATACCCCATAATGGGAAAGCAAAAAAATGTTATACATTTCAGCAAATTTACATAAGTATTCAGACCCTTTACTCATTACTTTGTTGAAGCACCTATGACACTACAAGCTTGGAACACCTGTATTTGGGGAGTTTCTCCCATTCTTCTCTGCAGAGCCTCAAGATCTGTCAGGTTGGATGGGGAGCGTCACTGCACTATTTTCAGGTCTCTCCAAAGATGCTCGATCAGGTTCAAGTCCAAGCTCTGGCTGGGCCACTCAAGGACATTCAGAGACTTGTCCCAAAGCCACTCTTCAGTGGTGGAAAAAGTACCCAATTGTCATAGAGTAAAAGTAAAGGACTAAAGTGAAAATCTAAAAGTCTAAAAGTATTTGGTTTTAAATATACTTCTGTATCAAAATTACACGTAATTGCTAAAATATACTTAAGCATCAACAGTAAAAAAAAATGTTTTTACAGAGAGACATGGGCACACTCCAACACTCAGACGTCATTTACAAACTAAACGTGTATTTAGTGAGTCCGCCAGATCAGAGGCAGTAGGGATGTTCACTTGATAAGTGCGTGAATTGAACCATTTTCCTGTCAAATTAACAAGTATTATTGGGTGTCAGGGAAAACGTATAGAGTAAAAATTACATTATTATTTTCTTTAGGAATGAAGTGAAGCTTGACATTCAGGCCAAAGAGTTCAATCTTTGTTTCATTAGACTAGAGAATCTTAGACTAAAGGGTCTTTTAGGTGCCTTTTGGCAAACTTCAAGGAGGCTGTCATGTGCTTTTTGCTAAGGAGTGGCTTCCGTCTGGCCACTCTACCAGAAAGGCATGATTGGTAGAATGCAGCAGAGATTGTTGTCCTTCTGGAAAGTTTACCCATCTCCACAGAGGAACTCGGGAGCCCTGTCAGAGTGACCATCGGGTTCTTGGTCACCGATTGCTCAGTTTGGCCAGGTAGCCAGCTCTCGGAAGAGTCTTGGTGGTTCCAAACATCTTCCATTTAAGAACGATGGAGGCCACTGTGTTCTTGAGGCCCTTCAATGCTGCATACATTTTTGCTACTCTTCCCCAGATCTGTGTACCGACACAATCCTGTCGTCTCGGACCTCTATGGACAATTCCATCAACCTCATGGCTTGGTTTTTGCTCTGACATGCACTGTCAACTGTGGGACCGTATAGATTGACAGGTGTGTGCCTTTCCAAATCCTGTCCAATCAATTGAATTTACCACAGGTGGACTCCAATCAAGTTGTAGAAACATCTCATGGATGATCAATGGAAACATGATGCACCCGAGATCAATATTTCGAGTCTCATAGAAAATAAAAGGTATGTTTTTTTATTTGTATTACATTTGCAAAAATGTCTAAAAACCTGTTTTCGCTTTGTCATTATGGGGTATTGTGTGTAGATTGAAGATTTAACACATTTTAGAATAAGGCTGTACCGTAACAAAATGTGGAAAAAGTCAAGGAGTCTGAATACTTTCCGAATGCATTGTATAGTATAACCAAATGTTTACGTTTTTGTTCATTTTGGTGTTTGGCCATTGTTTTCCCCAGCAGTTCGAGCACACAACATTTTCTCGAGGCAAGCCGAAGTCTACACCCCCTTCGTCAGTGGTTGGTCAACAGTAGGGATCCTTCAATTAAGTGTTTGTATGACAACGACAGACAACTGGTTGTTTTCATGCACATTGTGAGAAATACTGCACCAAACATCTTTATTAGATGTACAATTAGGTGACTAGGACCTCTGCAAAAACGTCAACATTTATAACAGATGTGTGTACATCTGTCTCAAGAGGGACAAAACCTAATATTGCAGATATTTTCTAATTTTGCAAGCAAATGTATTTTAAGGGAGTATGCGAGCACAGATGTTCACGTCGCCTAGCCGAGTTCTGCTAGGAGCAAACAAAATCTATGTATGCGGAAGCCTTTAGTGTGTGTATACATATATATATATACAGTGGGGAGAACAAGTATTTGATACACTGCCGATTTTGCAGGTTTTCCTACTTACAAAGCATGTAGAAGTCTGTAATTTTTTTATCATAGGTACACTTCAACTGTGAGAGACGGAATCTAAAACAAAAATCCATAAAATCACAAATATTAAGTTCCACAAAGTTAGCTGCTTCAGTGTCTTTAGATATTTTTGTCAGATGTTACTATGGAATACTGAAGTATAATTGCAAGCATTTCATAAGTGTCAAAAGCTTTTATTGACAATTACATGAAGTTGATGCAAAGAGTCAATATTTGCAGTGTTGACCCTTCTTTTTCAAGACCTCTGCAATCTGCCCTGGCATGCTGTCAATTAACTTCTGGGCCACATCCTGACTGATGGCAGCCCATTCTTGCATAATTAATACTTGGAGTTCGTCAGAATGTGGGTTGTTGTTTGTCCAACCGCCTCTTGAGGATTGACCACAAGTTCTCAATGGGATTAAGGTCTGGGGAGTTTCCTGGCCATGGACCCAAAATATCAATGTTTTGTTCCCCGAGCCACTTAGTGATCACTTTTGCCTAATCGCAAGATGCTCCATCATGCTGGAAAGGGCATTGTTCGTCACCAAACTGTTCCTGGATGGTTGGGAGAAGTTGCTCTCGGAGGATGTATTGGTACCATTCTTTATTCAAAGAAGTGGCTTCTTTGCTGCCCTTCTTGACACCAGGCCATACTCCAAAAGTCTTCGCCTCACTGTGCGTGCAGATGCACTCACACCTGCCTGCTGCCATTCCCGAGCAAGCTCTGTACTGGTGGTGCCCCGATCCCCGCAGCTGAATCAACTTTAGGAGACGGTCCTGGCGCTTGCTAGACGTTCTTGGGCGCCCTGAAGCCTTCTTCACAATAATTGAACCGCTCTCCTTGAAGTTCTTGATGATCCGATAAATGGAAGATTTAGGTGCAATCTTACTGGCAGCAATTGCCTGTGAAGCCCTTTTTGTGTAAAGCAATGATGACGGCACGTGTTTCCTTGCAGGTAACCATGATTGACAGAGGAAGAACAATGATTCCAAGCACCACCCTCCTTTTGAAGCTCCCAAGTCTGTATCCGAAGTCAATCAGCATGACAGAGTGATTTCCAGCCTTGTCCTCATCAACACTCACACCGTGTGTAACGAGAGAATCACTGACATGATGTCAGCTGGTCCTTTTGTGGCAAGGCTGAAAAGCAGTGGAAATGTTTTTGGGGGATTCCGTTCATTTGCATGGCGAAGAGGGACTTTGCGATGAATTGCAATTCATCTGATCACTCTTCATAACATTCTGGAGTATATGCAAATTACCATCATACAAACTGAGGCAGCAGACTTGTGAAAATTAATATTTGTGTCATTCTCAACTTTTGGCAACAACTGTACACACATATATATGTGTATACACACACACACACACACACACATATTATATATATATAATTATATATATATATATATATATATATATATATATATAAACACACACTGCTCAAAAAAATTAAGGGAACACTAAAATACACATCCTAGATCTGAATGAATGAAATATTTTTATTAAATACTTTTTTCTTTACATAGTTGAATGTGCTGACAACAAAAATCACAAAAATATCAATGGAAATCAAATTATCAACCGATGGAGGTCTGGATTTGGAGTCACACTCAAAATTAAAGTGGAAAATCACACTACAGGCTGATCCAACTTGATGTAATGTCCTTAAAACAAGTCAAAATGAGGCTCAGTAGTGTGTGGCCTCCACGTGCCTGTATGACCTCCCTACAACGCCTGGGCATGCTCCTGATGAGGTGCGGATGGTCTCCTGAGGATCTCCTCCCAGACCTGGACTAAAGCATCCGCCAACTCCTGGACAGTCTGTGGTGCAATGTGGCGTTGGTGGATGGAGCGAGACATGATGTCCCAGATGTGCTCAATTGGATTCAGGTCTGGGGAACGGGCGGGCCAGTCCATAGCATCAATGCCTTCCTCTTGCAGGAACTGCTGACACTCCAGCCACATCAGGTCTAGTATTGTCTTGCATTAGGAGGAACCGAGGGCCAACCGCACCAGCATATGGTCTCACAAGGGGTCTGAGGATCTCATCTCGGTACCTAATGGCAGTCAGGCTACCTCTGGCGAGCACATGGAGGGCTGTGCGGCCCCCAAAGAAATGCCACCCCACACCATGACTGACACACCGCCAAACCGGTCATGCTGGAGGATGTTGCAGCAGCAGAACGTTCTCCACGGCGTCTCCAGACTGTCACGTCTGTCACGTGCTCAGTGTGAACCTGCTTTCATCTGTGAAGAGCACAGGGCGCCAGTGGCGAATTTGCCAATCTTGGTGTTCTCTGGCAAATACCAAACGTCCTGCACGGTGTTGGGCTAAGCACAACCCCCACCTTGGACGTCGGGCCCTCATACCACCCTCATGGAGTCTGTTTCTGCACGTTGCTGAGCGACACATGCACATTTGTGGCCTGCTGAGAGTGCGATCATTTGCAGGGCTCTGGTCTGCCTCCTGCCTCCTTGCCAAAGCGGAGTAGCGTCCTGCTGCTGGGTTGTTGCCCTCCTACCGCCTCCATGTCTCTGAGTACTGGCCTGTCTCCTGGTAGCGCCTCCATGCCTGGACACTACGCTGACGACACAGCAAACCTTCTTGCCACAGCTCGCATTGATGTGCCATCCTGGATGACTGCACTACCTGAGCCACTTGTGTGGGTTGTAGACTCCGTCTCATGCTACCACTAGAGTGAAAGCACCGCCAGCATTCAAAAGTGACCAAAACATCAGCCAGGAAGCATAGGAACTGAGAAGTGGTCTGTGGTCACCACCTGCAGAACCACTCCTTTATTGGGGGTCTTGCTAATTGCCATAATTTCCACCTGTTGTCTATTCCATTTGCACAACAGCATGTGAAATTTATTGTCAATCAGCGTTGCTTCCTAAGTGGACAGTTTGATTTCACAGAAGGTTGATGACTTGGAGTTACATTGTGTTGTTTAAGTGTTCCCTTTATTTTTTTGAGCAGTATATATACATATATAAATACACATATAATATATTTATATATACATTATATATATATTATATATTATATATACACATATATATATATATATACAACATATAATATATATATACACATATATATGTATATATATACATATATATGTATATATATATATTATATATATATATATATATATATATATATGTATATAATATATATTATTAACAATATATATATACATATATATATATGTATACATAATATAATATATACATATTATATATAATATATATTATATAGTATATATATATATATATATATACATATATATATATGTATACATTATATATATATATACATATATATGTATATATATATATATATATATATACATATAATTGTATATATATAATGTATATGTATATATATATATACACATACATACATATATAAATACACATATACATACATTATATGTACGTATATATGTATGTATATATGTATATTATGTATATGTATATATATATACATGTATATGGATGTGTATTAATGTGTATGAATGTATATATATGTGTATTTTATATATGTATGGACGTATATGTGTATATATGTATTATATATATGTTATTATACATACATATATTAAATACACATATATATACACACACCCACATACATATACGTACATACATATATAAATACACATATAATATATCATTCATACACGTCAATACACGTCATTAATACACGAGCAACGTCAACTCACCATCGTTTCAACAAGGAATATGACTTTCCCGAAGCGGATCCAGTGTTTTGCCTTCCACCCAATACAATGGATCTGACCCTAAGCGACGCCGTAAAAGGGGCAAACGAAGCGGTCTCCTGGTCAGGCTTCGGAGACGGGCACATCGCGCTCCACTCCCTAGCATACTACTCGCCAATGTCCAGTCTCTTTGACAATAAGGTTGATGAAATCCGAGCAAGGGTACATTCCAGAGAGACATCAGAGATTGTACGTTCTTTGCTTCACGGAAACATGGCTCACTCGAGAGACGCTAACGGAGTCGGTGCAGCCAGTGGTTTCTTCACGCATCGCGCCGACAAAACAAACATCTTTCTGGTAAGAAGAGGGGCGGGTGTATGCCTTATGATTAACGAGACGTGGTGTGATCATAAACAACATACAGGAACTCAAGTCATTCTGTTCACCTGATTTAGAATTCCTCACAATCAAATGGCGACCGCATATCTACCAAGGGAATTCTCTTCGATTATAATAACAGCCGTATATATTCCCCCCCAAGCAGACACATCGATGGCCCTGAACGAACTTTATCTGACTCTATGTAAACTGAAACAACACACCCTGAGCTGCATTCATCGTCTGGGGATTTAACAAGGCTAATCTGAAAACAAAACTCCTAAATTCTATCAGCATATCGATTGTGCTACCAGGGCTGGTAAAACCTTGGATCATTGTTATACTAACTTCCGCGACGCATATAAGGCCCTCCCCCGCCTCCTTTCGGAAAAGCTGACCACGACTCCATTTTGTTGCTTCCAGCCTACAAACAGAAACTAAAACAGCAAGCTCCCGCGCTCAGTGCTGTTCAACGCTGGTCTGACCAATCTGATTCCACGCTTCAAGACTGCTTCGATTCACGTGGATTGGGATATGTTCCGCATTGCGTCCAACAACAACATTGACGAATACGCTGATTCGGTGAGCGAGTTCATTAGAATTGTGCATTGACGATGTCTACCCACAGCAACGATTTAAAATTCCCAAACCAGAAACCGTGGATTGATGGCAGTATTCTCGTGAAACTGAAACGCGAACCACTGCTTTTAACCAGGGCAAGGTGACCGGAACATGACCGAATACAAACAGTGTAGCTATTCTCTCCGCAAGGCAATCAAAAACTAAGTCCCAGTATAGAGACAAAGTAGAGTCGCAATTCAACAGCTCAGACACAAGAGTAAGTGTCAGGGTCTACAGTCAATCACGGATTACAAAAAGAAAACCAGCCCGTCGTGGACCAGAGTGTCTTGCTCCCAGACAGGCTAAATAACTTTTTGCTCGCTTTGAGGACAATACAGTGCCACTGACACGGCCCGCTACCAAAACCTGCGGGCTCTCCTTCACTGCAGCCGAGATGAGTAAACTTAAACGTGTTAACCTCGCAAGGCTGCAGGCCCAGACGGCATTCCCAGCCGCGTCCTCAGAGCATGCGCAGACCAGCTGGCTGGTGTGTTTAAGGACATATTCAATCAATCCTTATCCCAGTCTGCTGTTCCCACATGTTTCAAGAGGGCCACCATTGTTCCTGTTCCCAGAAAGCTAAGGTAACTGAGCTAAACGACTACCGCCCCGTAGCACTCACTTCCGTCATCATGAAGTGCTTTGAGAGACTAGTCAAGGACCATATCACCGCCACCCTACCGACACCCTAGACCCACTCCAATTTGCTTACCGACCCAATAGGTCCACAGACGACGCAATCGCAACCACACTGCACACTGCCCTAACCCATCTGGACAAGAGGAATACCTATGTGAGAATGCTGTTCTTCGACTACAGCTCAGCATTTAACACCATAGTACCCTCCAAACTCGTCATCAAGCTCGAGACCCTGGGTCTCGACCCCGCCTTGTGCAACTGGGTCCTGGACTTCCTGACGGGCCGCCCCCAGGTGGTGAGGGTAGGTAACAACATCTCCACTCCGCTGATCCTCAACACCGGCCCACAAGGGTGGCTTCTGAGCCCTCTCCTGTACTCCCTGTTCACCCACGACTGCGTGCCATGCACGCCTCCAACTCAATTATCAAGTTTGCGGACGACACTACAGTGGTAGGCTTGATTACAACAACGACGAAACGGCCTACAGGAGGAGGTGAGGGCCCACGGAGTGTGGTGTCAGGAAAATAACCTCACACTCAACGTCAACAAAACAAAGGAGATGATTGTGGACTTCAGGAAACAGCAAAGGAGCACCCCCTATCCACATCGACGGGACAGTAGTGGAGAAGGTGGAAAGTTTTAAGTTCCTCGGTGTACACATCACGGACAAACTGAATTGGTCACCCACACAGACAGAGTTGTGAAGAAGGCGCAGCAGCCCTCTTCAACCTCAGGAGGCTGAAGAAATTGGCTTGTCACCAAAAGCACTCACAAACTTCTACAGATGCACAATCGAGAGCATCCTGTCGGGCTGTATCACCGCCTGGCGGCAACTGCTCGCCCCACACCGTAAGGCTCTCCAGAGGGTAGTGAGGTCTGCACAACGCATCACCGGGGCAACTACCTGCCCTCCAGGACACCTACAACACCCGATGTCACAGGAAGGCCATAAAGATCATCAAGGACACAACACCCAAGCCAATGCCTGTTCACCCGCTATCATCCAGAAGGCGAGGTCAGTACAGGTGCATCAAAGCAGGGACCGAGAGGCTGAAAAACAGCTTCTATCTCAAGGCCATCAGACTGTTAAACAGCCACCACTAACATTTAGTGGCCGCTGCCAACTACTGACTCAACTCAACACTTTAATAATGGGAATTGATGAAATTATGTAAAAATGTACCACTAGCCACTTTAAACAATGCCACTTAATATAATGTTTATATACCCTACATTACTCACTCATATGTATATGTATATACTGTACTCTATATCATCTACTGCATCTTGCCATCTTTATGTAATACATGTATCACTAGCCACTTTAAACTATGCCACTTATGTTTACATACCCTACATTACTCATCTCATATGTATATACTGTACCCTATACCATCTACTGCATCTTGCCTATGCCGTTCTGTACCATCACTCATTCATATATCTTTATGTACATATTCTTTATTCCTTTACAATTGTGTGTATAAGGTAGTAGTTGTGGAATTGTTAGGTTAGGTTACTTGTTGGTTATTACTGCATTGTCGGAACTAGAAGCACAAGCATTTCGCTACACTCGCTTAACATCTGCTAACCATGTGTATGTGACCGATAACATTTGATTTGATTTGATTCACATACATGTATATATATAATATGTAAATATGTATGTATATAATATATGTATGTATATACATACATATATATGTATATATGTATGTAAATATGTATGTATATATACATGTAAAATTGTATGTATATATATATACATACATACATACATGTATATGTATAGATTACAAATTAATAAAAAATTACCAAGTAGATGTCCTAAAGAAATGTGTGGAGTGGTTTAAAAACGTGTTTTAATGACTCCAACCTAAGTGTATGTAACCTCCGACTTCAACTGTATGTCCTTCACCACACAACACACACACACACAACACACACACACACACACACACACACACACACACACACAACACACACACACACACACACACACACACGTTCAAAAGTTGTTGCAAAAAAAAGCCATATCTCAGACCGGCCAACAAAAAGAAAGTTAAGTGAGCAAAACAACAGACACTGGACAGAGAAACTCTGCCGAGAAGGCCAGCATCCCGGAGTCACCTCGTCACTGTTGACGTTGAGACTGGTGTTTTGCAGGTACTATATAATGAAGCTGCCAGTTGAGAACTTGAGGCGTCTGTTTCTCAAACTAGACACTAATGTACTTGTCCTCTTGCTCAGTTGTGCACCGGGGCCTCCCACTCCTCTTTCTATTCTGGTTAGAGCCCGTTTGCGCTGTTCTATGAAGGGAGTAGTACACAGCGTTGTACAAGATCTTTAGTTCCTTGGCAATTTCTCACATGGAATAGCCTTCAATTCTCAGAAAAAGAATAGACCGACGAGTTTCAAAAGAAAGGTCTTTGTTTCTGGCCATTTTGAGCCTGTAAATCAAACCCACAAATGCTGATGCTCCAGATACTCAACTAGTCTAAAAGAGGCCCGTTTTATTGCTTCTTTAAGCAGTACAACAGTTTTCAGCTGTGCTAACAATTTCAAAAGGGTCTTCTAATGATCAATTAGCCTTTTAAAATGATAAACTTGGATTAGCTAACACAACGTGCCATTGGAAGACAGGATTGATGGTTGCTGATAATGGGAACTCTGGACGCCTATGTAGATAGTCCATGAAAAATAAAAAAAATCTGCCGTTTCCAGCTACAATAGTTATTTACAACATTAACAATGTCTACACTGTATTTCTGATCAATTTGATGTTATTTAAGTGGGCAAAAAAAATATGTTTCTTTCAAAAACAAGGACATTTCTAAGTGACTCCAAACTTTTGAACGGTAGTGCATGTCTGAGCAAAGTCACATGTGTGTGTGTGTGCGCACAACAATGTTGTTAATCGTTTCAGTGAATGGACATGTTTGCAGCACACATGTTGCAATGAGCCCCTGTGCAATGCCATAGTGTGTGAGTGAAATATGGAGTGGTGCTCATTGGAAAAGAGTTGGCAGACAGTGATATAAGTAGGAGACTTGTTATTGGGAGAGACATTGTGAAAGAGAAAAGGCACCGCCCCAGGTTTTTAATAGGACCCGTTGTGTTTGGTCTACTGCTCTACACACACACACACACACACACACACACACACCACACACACACACACGTTGTTGGTGCCCACACCCAGAGCTAATTCAATTCCTTGCTTCCCATTGTCATCCACATACTGTCTGTCCCCAGCAGCCAGCTCCCACGCTCTCACAACACACACGATCACAGGCAGCATGAATCAACACATCAGTGAACAGCTATGACATTCAGAGTCAAGACAATAGACGATTATGTTTAGCTACATCGAGCACAGACCAAACAGTCACGATGACATTTGGATATGGCTACTTATGCTCTAATAAAGCCTTCATTTCAGTTATTTACTGTGTGCTTTGTTAACGCTGCAGTCAGATGATAGTGTGGTTGGTGCACAGTGTTTCAGTGAAAGATTCCAAACCCTAACATCACTGTAACATCACCCCACATACGGGTTCCTTCAGGACCAGGCCCTAACATGTTAGTCATCTTTGATTTGGCAAATTTAAGCAGAGATTCCCGAGCCTGGTTGACACGATTAACGTGGTACACAGTGAGGGAGAGCTGTGACACACTGGTCTGGACAGGAGTCGGTTTGTTGGTGCAATGTTCACACAAAAATTGTCTTGAGCTTTGATTATTTCTCTAACTGTTTATTTATTTCTCTCTCTTGGGGGGTTGAGATCTCATTGTTTGGATTTGAAAATCCAACAGCTGTATTGGAGGGGGGCGGCTCTCAGGGGCTGTGTGTTGTCCATGTGGGTGTTTGAGTGAGAAAGACAAAAGGAGAACCAAAATCAGTTTTTTAAAAGTACAGCCCCCTTTATTATTGAAGCATCGTGCCTACACCATCAAGGAGCCTATCCAGACTCTAAAGTCAGGAAGACTGAGTTGTGTGAGCCAGACTAAAGACCATCTTAGCAGCTAGTCCTTCTTATCATCAGTCATTTGAACATGTAAGACTTTGTGGCTAAAAGTAGACGTACTGAATTACACCCCTGGCTTGGACCATATATGATGTTTGTCTGGTGTCTACTAACTGTGGCCGACACAATCACAAACACGATTGGTTTGACTCAATTGTGTAGTCTTGTACAAATAATAAGACAATTGTGCACTCACACACCCTCAACTGACAGACAGTCATTGGTCCAGACTCCAGACAGACACAAGTTCAGACTCACTCCCATCTAACTAATCAAACAGATCCCAAACACAGACAAAAGTACCCAACATTAATGGCTCATACTCCTTCACTGAAAAGCACCAATTTCAACTCAATCATGAGCTACTCTCTTTCTCTCAAACACACAAAGCGGGCCTCTTTGGGGCAACTCCTCTCTCCGCCTCGCTTTTTCTCTCTTCCTTTGGAGCAAGTATACACAGACTGATACAAATATACACAAACTGAGATATCCAGACAGACAGTCAAATAAATGACAAACACACACATTACTAGGCCCAGCACTCACAACAATGTATTCATTATGATCTAAGAAATGTATTGTTTCCACAGCTGATGTTCTAGACATGGAAGTCTTCTCTGCTCTCTAATCCTTCCCAGCCCCTCATATCCTGGTCTGTTATGGTCTGGTGTTCAGACTTCACTCAAACAGCCTTTGCCTCCGTCGGCATGCCTTCCACTCAATAAGCTGCCTGGGTGACTTCTCTCCACACAACTAAACAAATAATATAGCTACAGCCTGGGAGACCAGCACTTACCGTACTGCTACGGCTAACTACTACTGAGACGTAGTGGAATAATGAAGTAGAGCTTAAAAAATACTTTATCGTATCAATCATGATTTCTCTGAATTAAGAATGCAAATACTACTAAGAACTACTAAGAACGCAAATACTAAGCAATAAATACCCAGGGAGTATGCTTTACATCAAAAAGACATGACTTCAAGTACTACTTATTGGGTCTGCCATCTAGGATATCTCGTATATATATATATATATTAGAGGTCGACCGATTAATCGGAATGGCCGATTAATTAGGGCCGATTTCAGGTTTTCGTAACAATCGGAAAACGGTATTTTTGGACACCGTTTTTTTTTTTTACACCTTTATTTAACTAGGCAAGTCAGTTAAGAACACATTCTAATTTTCAATGAAGGCCTAGGAACGGTGGGTTAACTGCCTTGTTCAGGGGCAGAACGACAGATTCTTTACCTTGTCAGCTTGGGGATTCGTTTTTGCAACCTTCTGGTTACTAGTCCAACGCTCTAACCACCTGCCTTACATTGCACTCCACGAGGAGCCTGCATGGCAGGCTGACTACCTGTTACGCGAGGGCAGCAAGAAGCCAAGGTAAGTTGCTAGCTAGCATTAAACTTATCTTATAAAAAACTCTTAACATAATCACTAGTTAACTACACACGGTTGATATTACTAGTTTATCTAGTGTGTCCTGTGTTGCATATAATCGATACGGTGCCTGTTAATTTCTCATTGAATCACAGCCTACTTCGCCAAACGGGTGATGATTTAGCACTGTCGTTGCACCAAACCTAACCATAAACATCAATGCCTTTCTTTAAAATCAATACACAAGTATATATTTTTAAACCTGCATATTTAGTTAATATTGCCTGCTAACATGAATTTCTTATAATTAGGGAAATTGTGTCACTTCTGAAGCAGTTTGGGCCACCTGGCTCGTTGCGAACTGTGTGAAGTCCATTTATTCCTAACAAAGACCGTAATTAATTTGCCAGAATTGTACATAATTATGACATAACATTGAAGGTTGTACAATGTAACAGCAATATTTAGACTTAGGGATGCCACCCGTTAGATAAAATACGGAACGGTTCCGTATTTCACTGAAAGAATAAACGTTTTGTTTTCGAAATGATAGTTTCCGGATTCGACCATATCAATGACCAAAGGCTCGTATTTCTGTGTGTTATGTTATAATTAAGTCTATGATTTGATATTTGATAGAGCAGTCTGACTGAGCGATGGTAGGCAGCAGCAGGCTCGTAAGCATTCATTCAAACAAACAGCACTTTCGTGCGTTTGCCAGCAGCTCTTCGCAATGCTTCAAGCATTGAGCTGTTTATGACTTCAAGCCTATCAACTCCCGAGATTAGGCTGGTATAACCGATGTGAAATGGCTAGCTAGTTAGCGGGGTGCGCGCTAATAGCGTTTCAAATGGTGACGTCACTCGCTCTGAGACTTGGAGTAGTTGTTCCCCTTGCTCTGCAAGGCTTTTGTGGAGCGATGGGTAACGATGCTTCGAGGGTGGCTGTTGTCGATGTGTTCCTGGTTCGAGCCCAGGTAGAGGCGAGGAGAGGGACCCTTTAGGGTCTTGACCTGATTCTCTAGTGTACTCTCCGAAGACTTATATTAGCAGGCTTGTCACAGATCCTTGGAGGTTTGTCATCATTATGAAACTCCATGTGGTTTTCCCCCAATCTGCCTCACAACTCCTCAAATATACATATACACAGATGACAAGTCAGAGTTTAGTTTGACCAAGGACTTTCCCACTGGTTTGGGACGGAATACTGTTACACTGGCAATACTCAAGTGCCTATAAGAACATCCAATAGTCAAAGGTATATCAAATACAAATGGTATAGAGAGAAATAGTCCTATAATAATTCCTATAATAAATACAACCTAAAACTTCTTACCTGGGAATATTGAAGACTCATGTTAAAAGGAACCACCAGCTTTCATATGTTCTCATGTTCTGAGCAAGGAACTTAAACGTTACCGTTTTTTCATGGCACATATTGCACTTTTACTTTCTTCTCCAACACTTTGTTTTTGCATTTTTTAAACCAAATTGAACATGTTTCATTATTTATTTGAGGCTAAATTGATTTTATTGATGTATTATATTAAGGTACAAGAAAAGTGTTCATTCAGTATTGTTGTAATTGTCATTATTACAAATTTTAAATAAATAAAAAATATATAAATAAAAATCGGCCGATTAATCGGTATCGGCTTTTTTTGGTCCTCCAATAATCGGTATCGGCATTGAAAAATCAATCGTCCGACCTCTAATAAATATATATATCTATCAATATTATTATTTTTTTACAGTTTTCTGGTAACTCATTTTGATGTCCCTCTTGGGAGTTGAGCACACGACTGGGGGATAGCCTAGGTTTCCTAAAGATTACATAGTGTAGGTCTCACCATTTGGTTGTGGTTGGTAGATACTGTAGGTGGAAACATGGGTGGGGGGGACAGATGAGATCAAAGGGATAAATCAGATCCCCAGATCATGACTGGACCTGGTCGAATCATGTATTATTCTATGTATAAACTTTGACGCGTCTGTGAGAAGAGGCAGGATAAAACCGTACCGCCGCTCTCTTTCTTCTCCCACCATCCGACGATTCCTTTAGCTGGGCTCAGAGTGCCAGAAGCCGGCCAGAGCTTTTCTAATGCAGGAGGCCAACGCCACCCTATCATGTCTGTCTCCTATTAACCGCCCTCCCTTTACTTGGGATTGGTTTGGTCCTCTTCAAACAAATATGGATGTCTACAGAAAAACATGCACTCACTCTGCCTTAGCCTTGTAACCTCTGACACAACACATGTCCCTCTGACACAACACGTGTCAGAGATTAAGGCTAAGGCAGAGAATGCATGTTTTTCTGTGACACATGGGATGATACATCCATAAAACTTGAACAGGCTTATTTTCTAATTTGGAATGAGGCGATTGACCGTCCAAGCCCACACCTGAGGCTGAGCGACTGCTCAGTGTCTGGTTTATGTTAATAAGACCTATGCCACAGGTATTAGAATGTGTCCAGTGTTGTACTGAGATGCCTGCTGCGTTATGCTTTTAGTTCCAATCCAGTCAAATAATGTTGACGTACAACCGGACGCATTTCGCCCAGGCTGGGTTGAACACTCCTAACCAAAACGGCCACAGCCACAGGCCTAAAAGCTCAGTACATCTCGTACCAAACCAGTGGGAAAGTCCTTGGTCAAACTAAACTCTGACTTGTCATCTGTGTATATGTATATTTGAGGAGTTGTGAGGCAGATTGGGGGAAAACCACATGGAGTTTCATAATGATGACAAACCTCCAAGGATCTGTGACAAGCCTGCTAATATAAGTCTTCGGAGAGTACACTAGAGAATCAGGTCAAGACCCTAAAGGGAGTGGGGACTTGACCACTGGCATACTACCACCCCCCAGATAAAATATGAACATGTTATAAGCAATGGCACATTTTTTTTACAAGAAATTAGCTGTAAACATTTTCTCTCAGCCTCAAATATATATAGAAAAAAAAACTAAACAAATATGCGGGGAGGGCTTGCACAGACCTTGTTGGGGGGGGGCACGCTAAACTGTTGCACACCACTGGACCTGACCAAATTGTAAATTATAGCGTTGCTAGAAAGCCCAGAAAATGATTTTGAAAAATAGATAAAAATGATAGAACATTTGAAATGTACTGTATATAAACTAAGAACATCCAAGACAGTTTCTTCACTCTGTCATTGCCTGATTGCCTCTAGAAAGATTCAACCTTCTATATTTAAAGCAAAATGGTAGAAGGAATTGAAGACTGATATATCAACAGTTATATACAGAGCCACCACATAAAAGAACTCCTCACCAACCCAAGCGAAAAGAAAATTCACATTCAAGAAAGCATTATAAGTACATCTAATGAGATTGACTATGAGTGCACAGATCCTGTCTACTTGTTAATGCTTTTTAAATGTATGTCAATTGTAAAAGTATTTTATTTGTCGGACCCCAGGAAGACTAGCTGTCTTCATTGCGTCGGCTAATGGGGATCCTAATAAAATCTAAAATCAGAGGAAGTTTGTAGAAGTATTTTGAATATATTGTTCCAAACTGAAAAACATGGTGGGAATTTTGTTGGAAAAATATGACTCTGTTTTGAATCACACCTAGAATCAAAAGCCAATAGCTAGGTACACAAGCATGGGGGCAGCTGTGTGGCCATGTAGGCTAGATCCCAACCACACATGTTTTCGTGGAATGTCTGAAGATAACACTGTTCTGTGACAATACTGTATGTTCTGTAATAAAATATGTTCTGGGATAGGAAGTCCCTAGAACCTGCCCTGTTATGTACCTTGGTAATGTTCTGGAGGTTGTAATTGACAGTGACATATCGTTGATTAAAGTTTGATTTTCTGCTTGTAAAAAAAGTTATTAACAGGAATTGGTATAAAGTGTAAGCTCCAAAGTCTGAAGAATTGTAAAGTATAATTGAAGAAATAATTGTTATGGAAAGATTGACTTATGCCTTAAAAAAGGTCCAATGCAGCCTTTTTGATCTCAATATCAAATCATTTCTGGGTAACAATGAAGTACCTTGCTGTGACTGTTTACAATTAAAATGGTCAAAAAGAAACAAAAATAGATTCTTAGCAAAGAGCAATTTCTCAAGCAAGAATTTTTCTAGGACTGTCTGGGAGTGGTCTAATTTGGAAGGGGAAACTGAAAATGTGCTTTTATTGGCAGAGGGGTTTAGAACTCTTTCTTATTGATCTATTTACCAATTTACCGCATGGTGATGTCACCATGGAAGGCCAAAACTCCATCCCACCAAAACAGGCTGACATTTCTGGTGGTCTTTTCAAACAGTTCTTACACGAAAAGGGCATTATCATCATGTTCACAATTCACAGTATTATTTCAACCACAGTGTGGAAATATAAATAAAACAAAGGAAAAAAACTAATTTGACTGCAAAAAGAAGTTTACTTTGGTAAAAATAAATAAATATAATTGCTTTAATATATTGTACTGTACCTACCTTATGGCAACAGTTTTTTCCCCTGCTTTTCAGTTTTGATGCTGTGTAATTTGGAAAAAGTTTAAAAAAAAATCTGTTTAATAAAAAGAGGTCCAGAAACTGCTTTTCCAACCTATATCCCAAATCACACAAGTAAGCAGTGTCAAAAACTCTGAACTGACCATCTCCCAAAAAAACATGTTATTTTTCCAATGGGCAACGGTCCATTTGATTAGTTGTGTTTGGTCCGTTATTGTACAGTAGAGTTTGTGAGTTGTCTGTTCTATGACAGAGATAACCTCAAGGCCATCCACCTAAAAGAACCTCACAGGAAATAGCTATTTTTACAAAGTAAACATTCCACCAAAAGTGTTTCAACATGCAACATGAAGAGCCTTGCCTGTACACTGCACATGCATGCACAGATTGCACACCCACACCTTGAGAAATAGGCTAGTACTTAATATCAAAAGACGCAGATCACCCTGAAGTCAAGTCTTTTATCCCTAAAAGGTATAGTCAAGCCTTTTGCCCTATAACCATGATGTACTGTATCTACTCAGAGGCATTTTTAAATACACAATCCTAAAACAGCAGATTTTCTGTTGGCTTCACCTCAGACTGAACTATCAAAAAATGAGGTGTTTATTTTACATTTTACACACAAACAAAGTGTTATCGAAGTGACCACATGAGAAAACAAAATAACCACTCACCAGCAGCTGATCTGTCTCCACTCTAATGCAGTCAAGGGCACTGAGACGGGAGTTAGTGTTGTCTCAGGCTACACCGCTGGACTATGATGCAACCAGGCTTCCTATCCATAGTTTTAGGGAAGGAAAGGAGACAGATAGGCAGGAAGGCGGTGTGCATGACCAAAAAAGGAGGAAGTGAGAAAGAAAAAAACAAAACGATTTTGGGAGCTGCTGGAAACTCCTAGAGACAAATTAGGTCTTTCTCTAGGATAACTGATGATTTGGAGACAGGCTGTTCCACTTTCAACTTGGAAATTGATCGTTTGGAAGCCACTTTGGATTTGATATAATGAAAACGGAGAGGGGAGACACTGGCTGGTGCTGCTGAAGATCTTGGCTTGTTGATATAAGAACCAGATGTGGAATATGCCGACGTCTAAGGAAAACCAGACTTAAAGGCCACTAAACTTTGGATTTGGATTTGTGTGCGTGCACGCGCGTGCGTGCGTGCCATCATCCCTAGCAGGCAGCTAACATTGTCAGAGGCACACAACACGTAAACAAACCGGCAAAACACTGACAAAAACTATAGAACAGCTGGAGGAAGTTTGTCAACCTATGCTACATGAGGAGCAAGAGTTTACAAGTCAAGACAGAATTAGCGGGTGCATTGCACTAGCACTCTCATTGAAGAACAAAATACCCCTCTCACCTTCACTCTGACTATACTCAGCCAGGTATGATATCCCATCTGTCCCTATACATTACACCTAGATGTGAACCAAATGTAAGATCAACCCTAAACTACACAATCCTAGATGATAACGACACATGCTGGGATCCTTGCACTCAGGACTGTTCAATGTCGGTCCTGGAGAGGCATAATAATTCTGGTTTTCATCCTCTCCGTCTAATAAGGGACTAATTCAGATCTGGGACACCAGGTGAATGCAATTTACCAGGTAGAAACAAAAAAAACAGAAGCTTATCAGCCCTCCAGGACCAGAATTGAACAGCCCTGCTTTCACTGAACCTCAGTACTAATGCAGACAGTGGGAGAAGTTGTGAGAGAGGGAGGATGTTTTCTCAATCACACACCCCCAGTATGAAAAAAAATAATTTGATGAGAAAAAGTGTGATGGGAAATGTTTATTCAAGTTTCAATGGGAAAGTGGCAAATAGTTCCAGCTGTTTAAAGGTTGGTGGCAGGCAGACCAGAATTAAAAGTCCCACCCTGGATAGATGCTCCTCTAATCTATACTGAACAAAAATATAAACACAACATGTGTTGGTCCCACATTTCATGAACTGAAATAAATGTTAGCGAAATTTCTCCTTTGCCAAGATAACCCATCCACCTTACAGGTGTGGCATATCAAGAAGCTGAAAATCTTAATCCTTTGAAGAATTTTTTCCCTTTTTTTTTTTTTTTAATTTTCACCAAAAATGACATACCCAAATCTAACTGCCTGTAGCTCAGGTCCTGAAGCAAGGATATGCATATTCTTAGTACCATTTGAAAGGAAACACTTAAGTTTGTTGAAATGTGAATGGAATGTAGTAGAATAACACACAATACATCTGGTAAAAGTTACAAAGAAAAAAAAAAAACGTTCTTTTGTATTTGTTTTGTACCATCATCTTTGAAATGCAAAGATTATGCACTCTCCTCAAACAATACCATGGTATTATTTCACTGTAATAGCTACAGTAAATTGGACAGTGCAGTTAACTTAAAATCTTGTTAATCTTTCTGCCAATATCAGATATGTCTATGTCCTGGGAAATGTTCTTGTTCCTTACAACCTCATGCTAATCGCATTAGTCTATCATTACACAGCTGCACCTTGTGCTGGGGACAACAAAAGGCCACTCTAAAATGTGCAGTTTTTTTCACAACACAATGCCAGAGTTGTCTCAAGTTGAGGGAGCATGCAATTGGTATGCTGACTGCAGGAATGTCCACCAGAGCTGTTGCCAGAAAATGTAACGTTCATTTCTCTACCATAAACCGCCTCCAACGTCATTTTAGAGAATTTGGCAGTACATCCAACCGGCCTCATAACCGCAGTCCACGTGTAACCATGCCAGCCCAGGACCTCCACATCCGGCATCTTCTGAAACCAGCCACCCAGACAGCTGATGAAATTTATGAGTTTTTCTGTCTGTAATAACGCCCTTTTGTGAGAAAAAACTCATTCTGATTGGCTGGGCTTCCCTGTGGGTGGGCCTGGGGAGCCAGGCCCACCCATGCCCTGTGCCCCTGCCCATAGATTAGGGTCTAATGAATTAATTTCAATTGACTGATTTCCTTATATGAACTGTAACTCAGTAAAATCACTGAAATTTAAGCATGTTGCATTTATATTTTTGTTCAGTAAAGTTTGTCCATCAGTGAGTGAGTGTGAGAGAAAGTATTTGATAATCTGACAGACAAGAGAGTAGGAGGGGAATTCCTCATAAAAGTAGAACAAAAACAGGACCATCGTTTTTGGGAATTTCACGAAATGTAATCCATAGGAGGGTGCTTTGGAGGAAGGATTGTTAAAATACAGTTGCGGCCAAATATATTGGCACCCTTTAACTTTTCTTAAATAATTCCCTATTTATTCTAAATTAAGTTGTCTCCACACCTTATTGGATTTCAACATTGCAGAACCTGTTTCATTTTTGTAAACCTAAGGTTACAATTTTAGTAGAAAATAAATAAAGAAAATAAAGACAAAAGGGCCTGGACAAAATGATTGGCACCCAAGCGCTAGTACTTTGTTGTATAACCCAACTGCAGACAAATGCTTATTGTAGCCATCAATGAGCTTGCTGCACCTATTTAGTGGCCCACTTTCCTGGAGCAAACTTCTCTAATTCTTCCAAGTTTGAGGGTGCTCTCCAGCAGCTGCTGTTTTCAGATCTCGCCATGTGATTCAGATCTGGACTGTTCGCTGGCCACTCCAGAATAGGCCAACGTTTCCTCTTGAACCACTCCTTTTTTTATGTGTGTTTGGGGTTGTTGTCCTGCTGGAAGACCCACAACCTTCAATTGAGACCCAGTTTTTGGACGCTGGGTTGAACATTGGACTCCAGAAGAGCTGAAAATCTGCTGATGTCATGATACCTTGAGCATGTTCAAGGCCCTTAGCACTAGAGGCAGAAAAGCAACCCCACAGAATTATCAAACCTCCCCCATGTTTGATTGTAGGGAGGGTGTTCTTTTCTTTGAAAGCTTCATTTGGTTGTCCCTACGATGCAGTGGTGTAATGTACTTCAGTAAAAATACTTGAAAGTACTACTTCAGTAGGTTTTTTGGTTATTTGACAAGTTTTACACATGCCTAAAGAAAATAAATGTACTTTTTACACCATACATCTTCCCTGACACCCAAAAGTACTCGTTACATTTTGAATGCTTAGCAGAACAGGAAAATGGTCCAATTCACTGACTTATCAAGAGAACATACCTGGTCATCCGTACTGCCTCTTATCTGACTAAACTCACTAAACACACGCATTTGTAAATTAGGTCTGGTGTTGCAGTGTGCCTCTGGCTATCCGTAAATAAAATGGTGCTATCTGGTTTGTTTAATATAAGGAATTTTAAATGATTTATACTTTTACTTTTGATACTTAAGTATATTTAAATCAAATATTTTTAGACTTTTACTCAAGTAGTATTTTACTGGGTGACTCACTTTTTATTAAGATATCATTTTCTATTAAGATACCTTTACTTCTACTCAAGTACGGCAATTGGTTACTTTTTCCACTACTGTTACTATGCCAAAATTGTATATTTTCAGTATTCATATGCAGTATTAATGTCAGAACATTGTTATTGAAATCAAAATACTACTCGTATTACAAAGCAAGCAGTAAAGCTACTATACATACAGCATGACACCAATTTTTCCTTTGTTGCACATACAGATGAAACATTATGGAGTCTTGAAAGGAGGACTGGGTAAGGCCAAAATGTAACAAATGTTCAAACTTCAATTATTTTTCAAAAGGGGCACAACTTTCACCGGGGCTGTTTTACATTGCAATGTGATAGAAGCAGCAGCGGTCTGCTACAGAACCATGTGGATGCCTCTGAGCGGCCGGTAGGCTGTTGGAGAGGCTTGTACTTTCTATTGAGCTTTTTTTATACACTAGCTTTTAGGAGTGGGATGTTTTTCAGACGAAGAAATATGGGTGATCAATATTTAGCCCTATTTCTAGGCAATGTAGTAAACTATAGTGTAATCATAGGCCTATTTAGGAAGTACATTTCCTTGGAAAGATAACTGCCCCATGCTTCATCGCCCATGCTTAGGCTATAGGTTACTCTATTTAATTGAGACCAAACGCGCACCTGATCTCACAGGTATAGCTACTGAACTTTAAGGAACAAGAATGATGACAGCAACACTTGCAACGTTTTGCATAGGCCTATTGGATATAGCCTACCTTTTAGCAGGACGATTTGCAGGCAGAGACAAATAAATGGGTAATCAATACCTATTGAAAATGAAAAGGGTGCAGCGCTCGCTCACTTTAGCAGCCTAACCTATGTGCGCTTTTCCTTTTCAATGATGATTGCATTTTTTGATTGGAGAGGTAGGCTACTGAAGTTGAAGTACCGAATTCTGACTGTGTGAATGTGAAAAAGATGTGCTTTTAATACAATAGGTAGGCTAACGCACACAGAGCAGAAAAGAGGACTATTTACAAATAATCTGTGCTCTTGCTGGCAGCCTGAGAAATGCAGACCACGCCACAATGATCTCTGTCTGGACCTGCATGTCCCGGAGGCATCCCCCGGGAATGCAACCCTCTAGCGCAGTCAGTACACAACCATATGCTCATCATGTCTTAGCAGCATCAGTTGGTGACAGGGGTACCAGCAGGGTCAGACAGCCAGGGAAGACCAGTCTACGGAGCTCAGGTGAATTTTGCTGTATATTAACAATATCAGTGAATGATACAAAGTTCCATCTTGAATTGTTGGGTATACCTACAGTAGCTTCAGGACAGCAGCTTAAGCAAAGCTACAGTCTGGGATCTGGGAATAATGGGAATTTCAATTATTGAACCATTGATTCTATTCTTGAAAAATATAATGTATAAATATACACCCAGGTAATTATTTGTCATGCCTTATTTTAGGAGGATCAGATGGTGACATGTCTCAGCAGGGTCAGGCAGCCAGGGAAGACCAGTCTGTTACGGAGGTGAGGTGAATTTTTGCAGATACAACACTACGCTCTCTGTGCGGCAAACACTGGACAAGCCAGGTGCTATTTAAGGCAGTCTGACAAACCTCCAAAGTTCATTTCCAAACTGTATCAAGGGCTGATAGAGGCTTTTCCCAATGATACAAAACAAGTAAAACAAAAATGTCAAGGATCACATCATCTCCACCTTACCTGTCACCCTAGACCCATGCAATTTGCATACCGCCCCAATAGGTTCACAGACGATGCAAATCACCATCACACTGCCCTATCCCATCTGGACAAGAGAAATACTTATGTAAGAATGCTGTTCATTGACTACAGCTCAGCATTCAACACCATAGTACCCTCCAAACACATCATTAAACTTGAGGCCCTGGGTCTCAACCCCGCCTTGTGCAATTGGGTCCTGGACTTTGACGGGCCGCCCCCAGGTGGTGAAGGTAGGAACCAACATCTCCACTTCACTGATCCTCAACACTGGGGCCCCACAAGGGTGCGCGCTCAGCCCCCTCCTGTACTCCCTGTTCACCCATGACTGCCTGGCCATGCACGCCTCTAACTCAATCAAGTTTGCAGACGACAACAGTAGTAGGCCAACGACGAGAGCCTACAGGGAGGTGGTGAGGGCTCTCGGAATGTGGTGTCAGGAAAACAACCTCTCACTCGTCAACAAAACAAAGGAGATGATCGTGGACTTCAGGAAACAGCAGAGCACCCCCTTATCCACATATACGGGACAACAGTGGAGAAGGTGGAAAGTTTCAAGTTCCTCGGCGAACGCATCACGGACAAACTTAAATGGTCCACTCACACAGACTGTGTGGTGAAGGCGCAATAGCACCTCTTCAACCTCAGGAGGCTGAAGAAATTTGGCTTGTCACCTAAAACCCCTCACAAACTTTTAGATGCACAATTGAGAGCATCCTGTCGGGCTGTATCACCGCCTGGTACGTCAACTTCACCGGCCACAACTGCAAGGCTCTCCAGAGGGTGGTGCGGTCTGCACAACGCATCACCAAGGGCAAACTACTTGCCCTCCAGAACACCTATAGCACCTGATGTCACAGGAAGGCCAAAAAGATCATCAAGGACAACAACCACCCAAGCCACTGCCTGTTCAACCCGCTACCATCCAGAAGGCGAGGTCAGTACAGGTGCATCAACCTGGGACTGGGAGACCGAAGCGTTTTTTCAATCTCAAGGCTATCAGACTGTTAAATAGCCATCACTAGCACAGAGGCTGCTGCCCTATATACATAGACTTTAAATCCCTGGACACTTAAATAAACGGATCACTAGTCACTTTAAACAATGCCACTTTACTAATGTTTACATATCTTGCATTACTCATATCTATAAACATTATTCCATCTACTGCATCTTGCCTATGCCGCTCTGTCATTGTATCAATCTATGGATGAGCATTCTTATTGCATCACTTTACTTAGATTTGTGTGTATTACGTAGTTGTGGAATTGTTAGATTACTTGTTAGATATTGTTGCACTGTCGGAACCAGAAGCACAAGCATTTCGCTACACTCGCAATAACATCTGCTAACCATGTGTATGTGACCAATAACATTTGATTTTAATTTGGAGGTGTAAAATACAAAAGGGGTCATATTTGCATATGTTTTGGTTCTTGTGAAGGCTGGCTGAATTCTGGCAAAGAGATGTTCTTTTATCTCAGCATGTCTACAGATTCTCCCTTCTCCGTTTTTGTTTGCTTGGAAATGTTGATACTGGAGACTTATCTGAAGAAACTGTGTAACCAAGCATTTATAGAAGTGCATTGTCATTAATTGGAAGGTTGGTTATCCTCCCACAATGTCAAGTTATGTATCACTAGATTTGATTTACTACAAGACTAAGGGTATACTGGGCAACTTTCATTAGGTCTGGATGACTTGTATGGAATACAGTACGACGACAGTCTATTGAAAACATGCCCACGTCAGGGGAGATACCTATTTAGGTCTGCCGTCCTGTAGGTCACTCTGGCCTTGGCCTAACACACCCGAAACCAATAAGAAATGTTTCAATTAGATCCTAAAGCTGAGTGGGGTGTGTTGGGTTGGGGCGGTGCAGGGTGGTGGACCGCTAAGGACAGTACGGGGGGATCCAGCTACTGTATATCGTCTGCAAGTAAAAATAGCTCTACAATTAGTCCTATGAGATTAATTTATATGGAGGATTTGCTGTTTCTGTGTCAACGTACAGTACCAGTCAAAGGTTTGGACACCTACTCATTCAAGGGTTTTTCTTTAATTTTACTATTTTCTACATTGTCGAATAAGAGAGTGTGCAAAGCTGTCATCAAGGCAAAGAGTGGCTACTTTGAAGAATCTCAAATATAAGACATACACTTTTTTGGTTACTACATGATTCCATACGTGTTATTTCATAGTTTTGATAGAAAAATAAATGAGTAGGTGTGTCCAAACCTTTGACTGGTACTGTACGTATTCAGACCATTTACTCAGTACTTGGTTAAAGCACATTTGGCAGCGATTACAGCCACAAGTCTTCTTGGGTATGATGCTACAAGCTTGGCACATCTGTATTTGGGGAGTTTCTCCCATTCTTCTCTGCATATCCTCTCAAGCTCTGTCAGGTTGGCTGGGGAGCGTTGCTGCACAGCTATTTTCAGGTGTCTCCAGAGATATTCGATCGGGTTCAAGTCCGGGCCCCTCAAGGACATTCAGAGACTTGTCCCGAAGCCACTGCTGCGTTGTTTTGGGTGTGTGCTTAGGGTTGTTGGAAGATGACCCTTCACTCCAGTCTGAGGTCCTGAGTGCTCTAGAGCAGGTTTTCATCAAGGTCCTCTCTGTACTTTGCTTCGTTCATATTTGCCTCGATCCTAACTAGTCTCACAGTCCCCACAGCATGCTGCTGCAACCACCATGCTTCACCGTAGGGATGATGCCAGGTTTACTCCAGACATGACACTTGGCATTCAGGCCAAAGAGTTCAATCTTGGTTTCATCAGATCAGAGAACCTTGTTTGTCATGGTCTGAGAGTCTTCATTCTTAAATGAGGCCACTGTGTTCTTGGGGAGCTTCAATGCTGCAGAAACGTTTTGGTACCCTTCCCCAGATCTGTGCCTCGAGACAATCCTGTCTCAGAGTTCTACTGACAATTCCTTCGACCTCATGGCTTGGTTTTTGCTCTGACATACACTGTCAACTGTGGGGCCTTATATAGGCAGGTGTGTGCCTTTCCAAATAATGTCTAATCAATTGAATTGACCACAGGTGGACTCCAATCGAGTTGTATAAACATCATGCATGATCAATGTAAACAGGATGCACCGGAGTTCAATTTCTAGTTTCATAGCAAAGGGTCTGAAAACGTATGTAAATAAGGTGTTTGTTGTTTAATTTTGATACATTTTAAACAATTTCTAAAAACCTGTTTTCGCTTTGTCATTATGGGGTATTGTGTGTATATTGCTGAGGATTTCTTTGTATTTAGTCCATTTTAGAATAAGGCTGTTACGTAACAAATTCTGGAAAAAGTCAAGGGGTCTGAATACATTCCGAAGGCACCATATGTGCTTTTGATTTTTACCTTTCCCTTAGGGAATGAAAAAAATAAGGTGTGAACTGTTAAGGAAAATGTGTTGGGAGAGAGTTGAGTTATTGACTAGACTGGGATCCGGCGGGTAGGCGGCTCGGGCTGTCAAATTTGAGAGGATTCCTTAATAAAATCAATGAAAAGTCTGTATTTTCTCAAGAGTTGTTCATTTGTTAGGCTATTGGTTAAAGGTGCAACACAATATGTATTATTTAATTACTTTTGATCTAGTTCAGTCTTGTTAATCACTTAAACATATTTAATAATGATCTCTTACCTAGCTTGATGACTGTGGGAATTTTTGCTTACTTTTCTTCTAAATAGAGACGACATATTGGATTGTGTAAAAAGGCATTACATGCCCCAAAAAATTCTGGGGGAGGACCACCAGACCTCTCGCCAAGTGTTTCTCAATGATGCTTTAAGATACAACATGTCAACATGTCAAATATATGTCAACAATCCTTCTTCCAAAGGTCCCTTCTATGGATTAAATTTCATGAAAATACCCAAAAGGGTCCTGTTTTGTTCTAGTTTCGTGAAGAATCACCTAGAATGAGCATGTGAGCTGCTGCTGCCTCTGCTGTGTTTACGATACACGCCCCCGACGCACATTACACCACCGTCAGCCTCTGAGCCTCAGCCTAGCCAGTCACAGACCTACAAGCACACACACACACACTGGGCTGACCCACCAACTGACTTGTATAGAAACCAGTCCTTATTCTAAACACCTAATGTTTCCTCTTCCCCCTCCTCCCCATGAGCCTGTAATATAAGTTAGTCAGCTTTGTCACCGCTTCTCGTCAAAGAAAAGGAATTACTAGAACGGCATTCCCACTATTTATATGGTTCTCTCTACCCTTGTCTATCTTGCTCCGTATTCAGCTCCAATTTGTCCCTGTGTTTGACTCCTGACCTCTGTGTCACAAGGTCAGAGGACGGATTAGATGTGCTTTAAAAAGCACTGACAGGAAAATAAGTGGGGGAGGTGTTTTTAGTGGTTTGCGCCTATGTAGTAAAATTAGTTCTTATCAATCGGAGGAAATGTGAGAAGTGTTGGAGAACTGCACTTGTTTACTTTTCAGATAAAAAAATAAAATAAACAGTTGCTTATATGATTTCAATCTTGAAGACATGATTTTGGAATATTCTTAACCTAGGAGCCTCCCATACATGGACGTTAACCGCAATACTGTTAAAACTGCTGGTGGCTGTAATATCAGACACTACTGCCTCCTTCATCCCCATGTCTTCGCTGGGTCTACAGTGCTGTCCTGTCCACAAACATGGGCCAGTACACTGCTCTCTGTTTTGTCATTCAACCTAAGCCTACTATATGAGCCTCATTTAAGTCCTCTACAATTAACCAGCTCAGAAAATCTATTCAGGACTCCATGGCTGGAGGCACAGTTTGGGGAGGGGTCTGTTCTGTTCGGTTGGAAAGCCAAACTCATCTCTCCTCTGTCCCCTCTAATCTCTCCTGTTCAAAACAAGTCGAAGTACTGGTGCCCCGCCCACCCCACCACCCCCTGTTGCCAACCTCAATTACAGCAGTCTATATTTAAAAAGAGGGAGTGGCAGTCAAGCAATTACCCTGAAGGATTAGTCTCTAGCGGCAATGCCATTGTTGGGGAGGAGAGGGGGAGTGTGTACTGTGTATAGAGGAGACCTTTCCTTGATGCCTGACCTTGGCCTAGAAGCCCAGAAATTCTCATAAGGTGAGTTCAAGAGACAGACAAATGTCAAAACAAAAAGAGATCAAACGGAGTAAAAAAGGTATGTAGAAAGTACAGAGCGAGAAGGGTGACAAAAGGAGAAATATTGCCTAATTAATTCATCATGAATTATGTTGGAAGTTCCAGGGGTTGTTTGTTTCGTTCATGAGTAAATTCAACTTATTTAAAGATTTGCCTACTATTACTCATCTTATCCGCAATAATAACATGTTTTGGATTTGGGAGACAATCTAGCGAACTGTTCCTCCTAATTGAAAGCAGACAGGAGTCATTCTTAAAAAGAGTTCATTAGCTTCAGCCGCCCTGTAGACTACCTCCCTCAGAAATCAGTGCAAAAAAACAATTATACAGGGTTTGGTTTGGTTTGCCATGAAGAGGAGCAGAGCCTTGCATGCGAGGAGGGATTTGGATTTATGTTGTTTCAACCCATCATCTCACCACTAGGGGCTTTGTTTAAAAAGTCTTTGAAGTAGGCAGTTATATTGGTTGTCCCGGACTCCCTTTCAGCCCAAGGCCATTTCCATTGGAGTGTCGGTCGGTCAGGTGCCCTCTTCCTGTTATTGTGCTGTCTGCTTCCTGTCAAAGAGACCCATGGGGCTTAGGGTTGGCGTCACCATCGTCATGGGGACCTCCTTCTGGCTCTGAATACCTTCCTGACAAGACATTTACCGATCGGCACGCATCACACTACATGTTTGTTATTGTTGGATGCAAAACAAATGCCTTAGGCCTAGTTTCTATATACCGACATACAGGGCCATCCCCTTTCTTTTCTGCATTGCAATGAAATTGTATGTGACGTTGGTACACAAGTCTACTACTAAACGTAAATATCTCCAGGAAGAGCAGCAGATGAATTTCAATCTGATAACTGTCTTCATAGCTTGATTAGCTGTTATTTTAATTCTTAAGGGGTTAGAATAGTAGAATTCACAAGGTGCATTTTCAAAATTTGGTTGTGCATCAGCAGTTTTTCCTCGTTATGTCAGTCACTGATAGTCACTCAATTATCCATGTCAGCTAACATTTAGATTACTAAATGAGTTTAGCGGACAGCTATATAAACTTGTTATCATGGTCAAATTACCAGCCATGGAGCCCCAATTGATTTTGTTAGTCAGTCTCACTCATATCACATTAAAATAACAGCTAATTTACCTCTCTGCCCCAAGGCGACCTGAGTAGAATTGCATGAAATTAGTTCTAAAATGGCAAAATCTTTTTCGCCCCATGGCAAAATGTGTAGAATTGCCAGCAAACTTGCTTTAAAACTGCAAAATTTTCTCGACATTTCATAGGATGGATGTGGGTTCAGATTTTTTGTGGCCCCCACCCCCGTCAAAGGGGCGACAGGTAGCCTAGTGGTTAGCGCATTGGGAATAGCGAATCCCCGAGCTGACAAGGTAAAAATCTGTCATTCTGCCCCTGAACAAGCGAGTTAACCCACTGTTCCCGGGTAGGCCGTCATTGTAAATAAGAATTTGTTCTTAACTCACTTGCATAGTTAAATAAAAGGTTAAATAATATATATATTTTTTAATTTAAAATCAAAGTTGCCCATCCCTGACTTCTGATGCCAGAGTTCTAGTCACTTTCTAAAGAATTCCAAGAAAAACCCACTTCAACAGAAACCTGACACTGTCACTGACAACGAGATACAACTATTTTCAGCAGGATTCTGATGGTATCTGGGACTACTTTGAAAACACCTTCATTCACTATGACCACTTCAAAAGAGTCATGGAAAAGTACAGTATAACAAGCTCTGTGATAGGTCTATCAGTAGTTAATACAGTATAACAAGCTCTGTGATTGGCTCATAGGTGATGATGACTGTGCAATGGAGTTCTGTGGAGTAAAAAGCTTGTTGTAGCTTGTTTCTGAGGCTGACTGTGATTCTAGGTCTGCTGTGGACTAACACTGGGACTCTCCCTCAAGCAGGGGAACCCACCATTTATCCCATTAGGGCTTCTCTATAGGGCTCAACTTTATCACACACACCTATACAATTACTAAGTCTTCAATGAATACTTTATTAGTTGAATCAGCTGTGTAACTGCTTTGCCTTGCAGGGTAAAATGAGATTGCCCAACCCTTCTCTACACTGTCCTTTACCAAAACAGACCGCAAAGGCCTCTCCTCCTTACAACCTCAGTCTACACAGATATGCCTATAAATTATTATACTCATCCTGGATGATCCTGTACGGATGTACAAGGTCGCACTTCACCCACTGCTTCATGATTGGCTATAGCCTCCACCAGTCTTTACCCAAATCGCCCTATGTGTACGTGCCTGTGTTCATAATGTACACAGCAATGATTAAGATAAGTGGATTATCATACAATAATGCTACCTGAAGTAGTATATCCACTGGCGTGCAAAATACAATACAGCACATTTTAAATGCATTAACTATTAGTTTTGTCATTGAGGAGCTTATAGCCTGCACTTTATGGGATGAAATCACTTCATAGATAGCAAATGCTTTCATGTCCTCAGCCAATCCAACCATACTACAGTGTCAAATAAGTGAGATGTAGCCTATGATGTGGAAATACTTCAATTCTGTTGCCCCATACGTTTCCATAAATCACATCCGGTAAAAAAAGAAAATGGGATGAAATGAATGTAAAAGCTATCATTAGCATTATTGGTTTCCCTGTAAAGATGATTGAAGTGCCAGTCTAACAGGCATATCAAAGACCCGGCACTTAACTTTCTCTATGTACTTCACATTGAAAAACCATTAGCCTAGCAATCCCAATGGCCAAATCTTGCTTGGGAGTCTAACATCACAGTCCCACCACAGCAGAGCCCACCCATGCCAGCAGCAGTTACTCTGTCTGAGTCCCAATTGGCACCCTATTCCCTATGTAGTGCACTACTTTTGAACAGACCCATATGGGTCGTAGTCAAAAGTAGGGCACTAAATAGGGAATAGGGTGCCATAAGGGACAAAACATCTGCCTTCTCATACAGGGAAAACTTTCCTCTGGGCTCTTACACAGAAAGTGAGGTCATCCTTCCTTCTCAGGAACCCCTCGGAGACTCTGTGCTCTCTCATTTCGACTCATTAACTTGTCTACTTAAGCTATATCGATTTTGGTGCTCGTTATATAACGGCAATACAAGCTGTGAGGAATATACGCATGACAATCAAGAGTGAGTTATTCAGATATTTTAATGCTCCAAGTGATATGAATCACCATAGCGAAGTGACCAACGGGATGGTAGAAGTATGTGTGTATTCACAAATCAACAGCCCAAGGCAGCCAGGACACAGTACTCTAAGCATGTAGAATTTTGGGCTACTTTTAAATGGATATGAAAGGGTTTGCACATGGGTATGCCTATACACACACACACAAGTGCCAACATGCATACAAATGCACATACACACACGTGCAAATGCGCTCACACACAGCGCGAGATAACTCCACTTCCCATTATTCAGAGTACTCCACTTCCCATTATTCAGAGTACATCTATAAATCATGCTCCAGTGTTGGCTGCTCCCCTCAGGTCCAAGACCTTTTCAAACAGACGGTGTTCCTCATTATCCCAGAACAAAAAAAGACAAAGAAAGAAGGAGAAAGGGCAGGATGAACATTAAAGGGATGAGCACAGCTGCTTTAAATAGTCCTCTAATCCGTCCATGAGACTACAGCCAGACTCTTGCCTGAAGAGAGCCAAGCAGGCAATGGAAGCATCATTATGTACCCCAGTACAGACAGCTTTAACACCTCTGTACGTGACTAACTTACCAAACCTAGAGAACTACACCAAACTTAGAGTGAATGCTGTACCTGGAAATAGAGCTTCAATTCCTGGGTTTCAGTCTCGCTATATACACTGAGTGTACAAAACATTAAGAGCACCTGTCAACACCTGTCATGGACAGAACACCTGCCCTTTCCATGACATCCATAAATCCATTTCAATCAGTGTAGATGAAGGGGAGGAGACCTTTTAAGCCTCGAGACATGTATTGTGTACAGTATATGTGCCATTCAGAGTGTGAATGGGCAAGACAAAATATATAAGTGCCTTTGAACAGGATATGATAGTAGGTGCCAGTTTGGTATACTCAGTGTAGATCGAAGTGTTGAATTGCTGACAGTGGCTTTTGACAATTTTACAACAATTATTTATATCATGAATTCTGCTGGAAGCTGCAGGGGTTGTTTCATTAGTAAGTAGCTTTAACGCGTGGAAAATATTACATCCATAGAAAACAACCTCAGAGAGGTAGTCTTAAAATAGATACACGAGGGACAGGAAGAAATATGGAAACCCACCAAGTGAAACCAATGAAACGAAACCAAAGAAGAAATAATGAAGAGTGAAAAAAATAAGAGCAAGAAAATAAGTCAGTCAGCTGATTGAAACTTCTCTCCTCCTCTTCCTGTCTGCCCCACCTCTTCCCCTTCCATCCATCCATTCTCCCTCCCTCCCTACAGCTGTTTGTCCTAGGTAGGGCACGTTGCCATGGGAACCCACACCTTTAGGGGCCCTGTCTGGTCCTGTCCCGTAGTGACTGAGAGGGGGAGGGGTGTATATGTGAGAGACCTGTGTCCCAGAGCGAGCTCAGACTGGTCTCCTCATCTACTTACTGTATGTAACAAGACGTCTACTGGGGCTGCTTAACCCCCACAGCAAAATCAGTCGGTTCAATATTAATTTAGGGCTAAGGCGTAGCTATCGGCCGGAAAAACATTCACACAAAAAAAAAATGCTGTTAAGAAAATAAGAGTTAAAAAAATATTTACTAAATAAACTAAAGTAAAAGAAGTAACAATAAATAACAACGAGGGGGCTGTCACAGACTACAACAAGGTTCAAATTATGTTCAAACCCTATGGAAACGCATTAAAGCGTTATCTAAGGCTCACCTCAGTACAGGTAGTGTTGAATAATGTGATGATGACCCGACTCGTAGACAGCTATAGTAGGCACTGCCAATACCACAGAACAGCCTGGATTGATTCAGTGAACAGGACAGGTGAACTCAACTCCCGCCACACCAGCCAGGGCTCATGCTACAACTGGAACAGACACACTGCCTTTGAGGATCGGAGTTACTGCAGAAGGAAACTAATCAAATACTACAGTATGCAGTCAGACCAAAAGCCAGAGCTATAAAGACCAAGAATACTCAAAACGGAATGGAGACATAACGTGAGGAAAGAGACTTCAGTGTATAGAACTGTTGCTAGAAGCAGCTCAGTTCAAACTCCTTAAAATACTCTTAAAACTAAATATAAAAAGTTGAATGTTTCTGTTGCAAGTCAAATGGCTTCTTTGACGAGTTTATTTAAAACTACATTGGATATAATACAAAGTGTATATTTAAAATGCTATAATCATGTCTCAAATGCTTGTGCAATACAGGCCATTAGAGTTTAAAGAGGAAACAAGAGGGAATAGCAAGCGATGAGGCTGCTTCACTAGTGACCCCTGGTGACTAAGACCAGACCTGTCACAGCCTGGGGACATACTGGATTCATGGCCCTTTCTCTGCTGCTCTGTCTGCCAACTGAAGACAACATAAGCACAATCAAATCAAATTGTATTTGTCACATGCTTGGTAAACAACAGGTGTAGACTAACAGTCAAATGCTTACAAGTGAGGGAACAAGGCTTTGCGGTGCCATCCTCTGACAGGTACAGTTTTGTCAGCTGACTGGACAAATTAAGGGTTTATTCAATGGAAATCTGCCAGAAAAAGTCAGAGAAAAAGAAGAGTGGGGAAGAGATAGAGGCTGAGCTGTTGCTTGCAGTTGGTAACAATCCCCCCCCCCAGTCCCCAGCCATCTTCTCAATCCTCCCCCTCCTCCTATTCCAGTCCAATCCCCTGTCCATAACTAACAGGCCTCATCCTAATCTCTTTACATAACGTCAGCCCGTGACCTCAGCCAAGGAGACCGGTAGTGTCAGTCCGACCGGCCTCCCCTCCCCACAGGTCAACACACACATAATGTAGACACTTCACCCAGCCTCCCCCGGCGCACAGGTCAACACACAGACGATATAGACACTTTACCCAGCCTCCCCACTTTACCCAGCCTCCCCCGGTACACAGGTCAACATACACACACACATAAATGTAGACACTTCACCCAGCCTCCCCCGGTGCATAGGTCAACACACACACGATGTAGACACTTTACCCAGCCTCCCCACTTTACCCAGCCTCCCCCGGTGCATAGGTCAACACACACACACACACACAGTAGACACTTCACCCAGCCTCCCCCGGTGCACAGGTCAACACACACATAAATGTAGACACGTCACCCAGCCTCCCCCGGTGCACAGGTCAACACACACACACATAAATGTAGACACTTCAACCACTGTGTACATGGCTCTTCTCTTGCTCACCTTTTACAAACCAAATCCTAAAAGGCCTGCAGAAGAAGATCCTTGCTGCCTGTTATAACATGAGTGGGGGAAGAGAAGAGTGGTGCTTTGATCTTCCAGGGAAAGGAGGAGGCTCTGCTCAATAACATGTGAAGCTGAAGAGGCTGAGCGACCGGGAGGCTACTGCAGGTTAAGCTCTACTTGTGACTTGACTTTATTCTACTTTTTGTATAGTATGCTTCTATAACTGGCCTTATCTATAACTATTATTTTCTGTGTGCTGTGACATCATCATCCTCTATCTTTGTGCTCTTTTCCATCCCTTCTCTCTTATTTTCTCCTCTTTCACTCCAGTCCATCATTTCCATTTTTTGTGAAAGGGAGGGGCCGCTTGCTCTCAGACACAGATACTGAAGGAAAAATACAGCTAATACAGACAGAAAGGGCTCCAGTGACGTGGACTGTCGGGGGGAAGGGGGCGAGCAACCAGACTTAGAGACAGACACTGCTTTGGTTCATCTGGCCTCCTGGCTATGGTCCCATTTTCAGAAAGGCTTCAAAGGAATAATTCATTTCACAGTCTAGTGTCCAGACACACAGCATCACGTCTCGCACCCTTTCAACACCTAACAGAAGAAAAGGGGTCTCCCTGCTCCTCTCTGATCATGTTGTATGGAACAGGGGCCCACCATAGAGCTTCAATAGTGTCTGGCTATGTCGAGGGGGGGGGGGGGTAAAGGACTTGGGGGGTCTTATGGACTCAAGCTGCACCTCATGTAGCCTTAAGAGTTCTGTCCAAAGGGACAAGCCAAATTAAGTAAAGTTACACACCGAGCTCTCCTTGCCATGGATTTATTTGACCATGGTTTGGGCTATAGAGCCTTCAAACAGACCAGCCCATCCCAGGATGTGTCCTACCTTCGAGGCTCGTCGACGGTCGGGGCATTCAGCGTGCTGGCACACCACCCAGTCCTCCTCCTGAACGGGCTTCTCATCTGGAACACAGCAGAAGAAAGACCATAACAACCACACGTATGGTCTAACAACCACACCACATCTCCACATACAGTTGAAGTCGGGAGTTTACATACACTTAGTCATTAAAACTCGTTTTTCAACCACTCCACAAGTTTCTTGTTAACAAACTATAGGTTTGGCAAGTCGGTTAGGACATCAACACTATGCATGACAAAAGTCATTTTTCCAACAATTGTTTACAGACAGATTATTTCACTTATAATTCACTGTATCACAATTCTAGTGGGTCAGAAGTTAACATACACTAAGTTGACTGTGCCTTTAAACAGCTTGGAAAATTTCAGGAAATGATGTCATGGCTTTAGAAGCTTCTGATAGGCTAATTGACATCATTTGAGTCAATTGGAGGTGTACCTGTGGATGTATTTCAAGGCCTACCTTCAAACTCAGTGCCTCTTTGCTTGACATCATAGGAAAATCAATAAGAAATCAGCCAAGACCTCAGAATTTTTTTTTGTGGATCTCCACAAGTCTGGTTCATCCTTGGGAGCAATTTCCAAACACCTGAAGGTACCATGTTCATCTGTACAAACAATATTACGCAGGTATATACACCATGGGACCACGCAGCCGTCATACCGCTCAGGAAGAAGACGCGTTCCGCTCCTAGAGATGAACGCACTTTGGTGCGAAAAGTGCAAATCAATCCCAGAACAACAGCAAAAGGACCCTGTGAAGATGCTGGAGGAAACAGGTTCAAAATTATCTATATCCACAGTAAAACAAGTCCTATATTGACATAACCTGAAAGGCCGCTGAGCAAGGAAGAAGTCACTGCTCCAAAACCGCCATAAAAAAGCCAGACAACGTTTGCAACTGCACATGGGAACAAAGATTGTACTTCTTGGACAAATAACCTCTGGTCTGATGAAACAAAAATAGAACTGTTTGGCCATAATGACCATTGTTATGTTTGGAGGAAAAAGGGTGAGGCTTGCAAGCTGAAGAACAACATCCCAAACGTGAAGCATGGGGGTGGCAGCATCATGTTGCCGGGGTGATTTGCTGCAGGAGGGACTGGTGCACTTCACAAAATAGATGGCATCATGAGGGAGGGAAAATTATGTGGATATATTGAAGCAACATCTCAAGACATCAGTCAGGAAGTTAAAGCTTGGTCGCAAATGGGTCTTCCAAATGGACAATGACTCCAAGCATACTTCCAAAGTTGTGGGAAAATGGCTTAAGAACAACAAAGTCAAGGTATTGGAATGGCCATCACAAAGCCCTGACCTCAATCCCATAGAAAATGGTTAGAACTGAAAAAGCGTGTGCGAGCAAGGAGGCCTACAAACCTGACTCAGTTACACCAGCTCTGTCAGGAGGAATGGGCCCAAATTCACCCAACTTATTGTGGGAAGCTTGTGGAAGGCTACCCAAAACATTTGACCCAAGTTAAACAATTTAAAGGCAATTCTACCAAATACTAATTGAGTGCATGTAAACTTCTGACCCACTGGGAATGTGATGAAAGAAATAAAAGATGAAATAAATCAGCCTACTATTATTCTGACATTTTACATAAAATAAAGTGGTGATCCTAACGGACCTAAGACAGGACATTTTTACTAGGATTAAATGTCAGGAATTGTGAAAAACTGAGTTAAAATGTATTTGGCTATCGTGTATGTAAACTTCCAACTACAACTGTAGGTCAAACACAAAGACATGCAAACTAAGGAAATGTGTCAAAACATATCGTAATCCCATCAGACATTAGAGGGAGACGGATTGACAAGAGTGTAAGAGTTTAAATGAGAATGTACTGTAATAATCAAATCAAGTTTATTTTATATAGCCCTTCGTACATCAGCTAATATCTCGAAGTGCTGTACAGAAACCCAGCCTAAAACCCCAAACAGCAAGCAATGCAGGTGTAGAAGCACTTTCCAGGAACCATAGATTAGCAGACCTGTCCACAATGATGACCGTTTCTCCGGCTCTCTTATACTCTCCATCTTATGGATACAATCAGGATCAATTACACATAGCCTATCTAGCATACGGGTCGTTCCAGCATACATTATATGTTCAGCCTCAAAAAGCAAAAGAAAGGATTTCGGCACCAACCATCTCAGATTTTTCTGAAATCGTTTCTGTAGTTAGAAACATAAGATAAGCATTCCTGCAATATTATTTTGTTCAATTTCATTTGATCTCTGAGAAATTAAGCTAATTGATTGCACCCAAACTGGCCATTTTAATTTGATTATGATTAATATAATAATACCCAACATCCGATTTGGACAAAACTTCTTCTCAACAATGAGTAAGACATGAGGAATTCCAAAAAGTTGTCAATAGCCACCCACGGACCCCCTACACCAAGCCCACCCAAACAGCCAGTATACAGCATCAGTTTCCTATGTTTGACAAGTAATATGAAGCTGCGGCTTGGTGTATCAAATCAAATTTCATTGGTCACATACGTGTTAAGCGGGTGTAGCGAAATGCTCGTTTCATACTATGTAATGTATTCACTGTGAATATGGGGAAAGTTTTTTTTTTGCTATTGAAGTTGCCCACAACACCCTTTTATCCATTTTGCTGGTCTCAAAGTGTTTGTTAAATGGATCACAACATTTTCTTTGCAACTTTGGGTAGAACACCAATAGCTTTTGCTAATGATTAAAATAAATTGGGTGGTCATCCTCACATGTCAAGCCAGTCCTCCATGGAAGCAATTCACTTTGTCCTTCTCATAAACTTCATCTGTGTCCAGGAAACGGCCTGTGCGTGTGGTTTATTCCCTTCAATAAAATGTTTGGATTAGTTAGACCATTCCTGGTGAACAAGCAAACCATTAGGCTACAGAAGTTCTAATCATTTCAATGTTATGGTCTAATGGTCTTCAATGGTACAAGTCCCAAACACACACTGTATAGTTTTTTACAAAGGTATTGAGTTGCGTTGATGGAAAATGTCACCAATCACACAGAGATATATTTGAATACTTTTATTGAAAAACATACCTACCATACAATGGTTTATAATTGTAATATTATATTAGGGTTGTCACATATGATAAATGATAATTGCACCATAAGGATAGCCATCTCAGAGCGCTGCCATTTGTTCAAGGAGAATTGGGTTGAAGCATTAGGTTGCTAAGAGAAAGACAAACTGAATTGTTTTCATAGAGGACTGGTTTGACTTGAGGATTAACACAATTTATTTTTCATCATGAGCAAAAGCTACTGGTTTTCTACCCAAAACATGTTGGAATCAATTTGATAAACAAAATAGATAAAATGGTGTGGCAGTAGCAGGAACAGCTGCATTTAGTTGGCAAAACCTGGTGCTTTTTACATTAAATTGTGGGGGATAATGCAAGCGACGACAAGTGGCTAATTTCTCTAAACGGGGGAAAAAACGTCACCAAATTCACTGAGAATCCATTACATGATATGAATGAACAAAACTCCAAGCAGCAGCTTCATATTACTTGTCAACCATAGAGAACTGATACTGTATACTGACCATTGGGGTGGGCTTGGTGTGGGGGGTCCGTGGGTGGCTTTGACAATTTATTTGGATTCCTTAAATCATTGTTAAGAGATTAACTGAATTGCTGTAGTTCAATGCTTCCCTTGTATCCACCTTCTGGCTATTGTGATAAAATCCATAGTGCGGTCTCAAAATGTATATGGCAAGGTAAATGAGCCCAGATAAAATTAAACTTGCAAAGCGGGAAAGACGTAGGAGGACTTTAAATTATATTTCCAGGCACTAGCATTTCGCCCCATCCTAAATTGGTTTAGACATGATTCTTCTGACCTCTGGCTGAGTATAGAGAGAAATATGGTGTCTCCTATTGCCCTGGAAGAGGTGGTCTTCACTGATATCACTTAAACAACGTAAACTACGCGTCGGTCCTATTATTTCTCACAATTTCAAATTTGGCGCAACATTTCACAATTCCTTGCAATCTGGAGGGCATCCTTTTGCATCAGCATTTGTGGGTTCGATTTCAGGCTCAAAATGGCCAGAAACAAAGACCTTTCTTTTCAAACTCATCAGTCTATTCTTGTTCTGAGAAATGAAGCATATTCCATGCGAGAAATTGCTAAGAAACTGAAGATCTTGTACAACGCTGTGTACTACTCCGTTCACAGAACAGTGCAAACTGCTTCTAACCAGAATAGAAAGAGCAGTGGGAGGCCCCGGTGCACAACTGAGCAAGAGGACAAGTACATTAGAGTGTCTAGTTTGARAAACAGACGCCTCACAAGTCCTCAACTGGCAGCTTCATTAAATAGTACCCGCAAAACAGCAGCCTCAACGTCAACAGTGACGAGGCGACTCTTGGATGCTGGCCTTCTTGCTTTTCTTTCAAAAACAAGGAAATGTCTAAGTGACCCCAAACTTTTGAACGGTAGTGTATGTCATTTTGATTATTATTGCCGTTCTGATTTGAACACCCCAAAAAATGTATTGTCCAAATTGGATGTTGGGTACTATATTTATTAGATATTATACAAATCCTATGAATTGAAATGGTCAATTTGGGTGCAATCAATTAGCTACATTTCTAAGAGTTCAAATTGTCTTTGAATAAAATACTGTTGCTGGAATGCTTTTCTTATCCGTTTCTAACTACAGAAAAGATTTCAGAACTATGGCGCTCTTCAGGGGCACTTTGCTTAAAACTACACCTGTCTAGTCCTAGAGCAACAATGCTTAGGACATTTCAGAGTGCACTGCAGAACCGTCAGCTTCTGGATCTCTGACTCAGCACCCTCGCTCACCTATGATGTTCATGTCTGTCCTTCATATAGCTAGATACCTATCCATCTGTATAACATACCCTTTCTATGGAACCCTCTTATATCCTCTGTCTTCCCCTGAATCTCTCAAGCTCACACAGTCTGCTCTGACCCCCTCACTACATTTCTCCTTTTCCCTTTCTCTCTCTGCGATGAACAGGAATTCCAGAACTCAGCACTGCTGATTAAGCCAAAAATTGTACAAACATGCACACACACAACACAAGCATACTCACGTGATAGCAGACAATGAGTTGATGCACACTAAGAGAAAAAACACGTTCAGTTTGCACAGCCCTCTCTACAGGGAGGTGCAGCCAGGGCCTACAGTCTCATTAGACATTTAAGTGATAATGCCAGAGATGCCGGTGTTTGGAGGATATATTGGCATGGGTGTTAGGCACAAAACGAAGTGCAGTTAGTTTGCAGGCTTTCCAGCTTCAGTTTGAAGTGATTGTGTTAGCACCTCTGAATAACAGTGTCCTGACGAGTGGGCAAATGTTCTATCGCGCCACATTAGCTCATTGTTATGGATGTATCCAAATAGTCACTAGAAAAAAGCTTAAATAGATGCAAATATGGGTACTTTGATGTTATTCTGGCCGTAGTTGGCTAGCTAGCAAGTAAGGGATAAGAACGTTGCCAGCCAGTATGGCAATGCAAATTTAGAACAAACAACTGAGTCGCGTCCACAGATACAGAACAAAAAGACTGAACGACTGGGTCAAATCTCTAGCAACTGTCACGAACCGGCTCAAAGCCCATAACAAAAAGAGAGACAACGTGGAGGTAAAGAAAAACAAAATATATTTATTAACTGAAGTGAAGTAAATACAATTAACAATGGTGTGTGTGTAGTCAGTAATGTAAGTGAGTGGTTGCGTGTATACATGTGATAATGAGGTGTGTTGAAAGGTGCCAAAGCAAACTAACAAAACAGCCACAAAAATGCCACAACCAAAATCTGTCTGTGTCTGCATGGAGAGAGTCTCCCCAATGAATGGGGAAGAGGTGCATTTATCCTGGGACACACCTGAGTCCAAGTGTGTCCCATTTCGCTGACGACCCTCCCAGCCCACCGACATCCTATTAAGGAAAACAGGAGGAAAGAGAAATAATTCAGCAGACAGAGTGGGAGGGTCGTCACACAACCGAACCGATAGAACGAACGGGCCTCAGGATCTCGTCAAGGTATTGTTGTGCATTCAAATTGACATCGATAAAATGCAATTGTGTTCGTTGTCCGTAGCTTATGCCTGCCAATATCATAACCCCTGCAGTCAGCATGCCAATTGCACACTCCCTCAAAACTTGGTTTTTACTTTTGAATTTCCGTTTTATATATTTTTTCCATTGCTCTACTATTCTTTCATTTAACTTTTTCACCCCCGATGCTTTATCTGGACATGGTTCATCAGGACCTCCACCAGTCGAAGCTAAGTAGTAACATTATGCCTTCTAATTGCAGTCGATGTACTCATAATATACAGGAGAACGATCGCCTTGCAGCACGGCTATCCTCGCTATAAGCCCAGCTTCAGATGCAATCGCTAGGCAAGGGTCATTTAAGTGTAGGGAAAGGATGAAACAGTGTCTGTGCTAGAGGTTGACCGATTATGATTTTTCAACGCCGATACCGATTATTGGAGGACCAAAAAAAGCCGATATAAAAAAATATATATTTGTAATGACAATTACAACAATACTGAATGAACACTTATTTTAACTTAACTAATTTAGCCTCAAATAAATAATGAAACATGTTCAATTTGGTTTAAATAATGCTAAAACAAAGTGTTGGAGAAGAAAGTAAAAGTGCAATATGTGCCATGTAAAAATGCTAACGTTTAAGTTCCTTGCTCAGAACATGAGAACATATGAAAGCTGGTGGTTCCTTTTAACATGAGTCTTCAATATTCCCAGGTAAGAAGTTTTAGGTTGTAGTTATTATAGGACTATTTCTCTCTATACCATTTGTATTTCATATACCTTTGACTATTGGATGTTCTTATAGGCACTTTAGTATTGCCAGTGTAACAGTATAGCTTCCGTCCCTCTCCTCGCCCCTACCTGGGCTCGAACCAGGAACACATCGACAACAGCCACCCTCGAAGCAGCGTTACCCATCGCTCCACAAAAGCCGCGGCCCTTGCAGAGCAAGGGGAACAACTACTCCAAGTCTCAGAGCGAGGGACGTTTGAAACCCTATTAGCGCGCACCCCGCTAACTAGCTAGCCATTTCACATCGGTTACACCAGCCTAATCTCGGGAGTTGATAGGCTTGAAGTCATAAACAGCGCAATGCTTGAAGCATTGCGAAGAGCTGCTGGCAAAATGCAGGAAAGTGCTGTTTGAATGAATGCTTACAAGCCTGCTGCTGCCTACCACCGCTCAGTCAGACTGCTCTATCAAATCATAGACTTAATTATAACATAACACATAGAAATACGAGCCTTTGGTCATTGATATGGTCGAATCCGGAAACTATCATTTCGAAAACAAAACGTTTATTCTTTCAGTAAAATACAGAACCGTTGTGTATTTTATCTAACGGGTGGCAACCCTAAGTCTAGATATTGCTGTTACATTGCACAACCTTCAATGTTATGTCATAATTACGTAAACTTCTGGCAAATTAGGCGGCCCAAACTGTTGCATATACACTGACTCTGCGTGCAATGAACACAAGAGAAGTGACACAATTTCACCTGGTTAATATTGCCTGCTAACCTGGATTTCTTTTAGCTAAATATGCAGGTTTAAAAATATATACTTCTGTGTATTGATTTTAAGAAAGGCCTTGATGTTTATGGTTAGGTACAAGCGTGCAACGATTGTGCTTTTTTCGCAAATGCGCTTTTGTTAAATCATCCCCCGTTTGGCGAAGTTGGCTGTCTTTGTTAGGAAGAAATAGTCTTTGCAGTTAGCAACGAGCCAAGTCACAGTTCACAACGAGTCATGTTAGCATGCAATATTAACTAAATACGCAGGTTTAAAAATATATACTTGTGTATTGATTTTAAGAAAGGCATTGATGTTTATGGTTAGGTACACATTGGAGCAACGACAGTCCTTTTTCGCGAATACGCACCGCATCGATTATATGCATCGATTATATACTGATCATAATCTTGATGTGATTGGCCTGACTGAAACATGGCTTAAGCCTGATGAATTTACTGTGTTAAATGAGGCCTCTCCTCCTGGTTACACAAGTGACCATATCCCCCGTGCATCCTGCAAAGGCGGAGGTGTTGCTAACATTTCCAATAGCAAATTTTAATTTACAAAAAGACTGCTTTTTCATCTTTTGAGCTTCTAGTTATGTAATCTATGCAGCTTACTCAATTTTTATAGCTACTGTTTACAGGACTCCTGGGCCGTATACAGCGTTCCTCACTGAGTTCCTCGAATTCCTATCGGATCTTGTAGTCATGGCAGATAATATTTCACATTTTTGGTGACTTTAATATTCACTTGGAAAAGTCCACAGACCCACTCCAAAAGGCTTGCGGAGCCATTGTCAATCGACTCAGTGGTTTTTGTCCAACATGTCTCCGGACCTACTCACTGCCACAGTCATACTCTGGACCTAGTTTTGTTCCATGGAATAAATGTTGTGGATCTTAATGTTTTTCCTCATAATCCTGGACTATCGGACCACCATTTTATTACGTTTGCAATTGCAAGAAATAATCTGCTCAGACCCCAACCAAGTATCATCAAAAGCCATGCTATAAATTCTCGGACAACCCAAAGATTCCTAGATCCCCTTTCAGACTCCCTCCACCTACCCAAGGATGTCAGAGTACAAAAATCAGTTAAACACCTAACTGAGGAACTCAATTTAACCTTGCATAATACCCTAGATGCAGTCGCACACCTAAAAACATTTGTCATAAGAAACTAGCTCCCTGGTATACAGAAAATACCCGAGCCCTGAAGCAAGCTTCCAGAAAATTGGAACGGAAATGGCGCTAAACCAAACTGGAACTCTTCCAACTAGCTTGGAAAGACAGTACCGTGCAGTATCGAAGAACCCTCACTGCTGCCCAATCACCCTATTTTTCCAACTTAACTAAGGAAAATAAGAACAATCAACAAAAAAGAAAATGTATACCATCGCAAAGCTAACTAAAAAGCAGCATTCCCGGAGAGGATGGCTTTCACTTCAGCAGTGATAAATTCATGAACTTCTTCGGACGAAAAGATCATGATCGTTAGAAAGCAAATTACGGACTCCTCTTTAAATCTGCGTATTTCTCCAAAGCTCAGTTGTCCTGAGTCTGCACAACACTGCCAGGACCTAGGATCAAGGGAGACACTTGAGTGTTTTAATACTATATCTTGACACATTCATGAAAATAGTAATGGCCTCTAAACCTTCAAGCTGCATACTGGACCCTATTCCAACTAAACTACTGAAAGAGCTGCTTCCTGTGCTTGGCCCTCCTATGTTGAACATAATAAACGGCTCTATCCACAGGATGTGTGCCAAACTCACTAAAAGTGGCAGTAATAAAGCCTCTCTTGAAAAAGCCAAACCTTGACCCAGAAACGATTTTAAAAAAAACTATTGGCCTATATCGAATCTCCCTTTCCTATCAAAAACTTTAGAAAAAGCTGTTGAGCAGTAACTCACTGCCTTCCTGAAGACAATGTATACGAAACGCTTCAGTCTGGATTTAGACCCCATCATAGCACTGAGACTGCACTTGTGAAGGTGGTAAATTACCTTTTAATGGCGTCAGACCGAGGCTCTGCATCTATCCTCGTGCTCCTAGACCTTAGTGCTGCTTTTGATACCATCGATCACCACATTCTTTTGGAGATTGGAAACCCAAATTGGTCTGCACAGACAAGTTCTGGCCTGGTTTAGATCTTATCTGTCGGAGTTCCTCAAGGCTCCGTTTTAGAACCTTGTTTTAGAACCGTGTTTTCACTATATATTTTACCTCTTGGTGAGGTCATGGTGAAGCCCCAAAATTGCCCTCCCTGGAAGACTGTTCCTCAGACATAAGTGGATGGCGGCAACTTTTAAACTTTAAAAAAGTTTCTACTTTTAAAACGCAGACAAAACTGAGACGCTAGTTCTAGGTCCCAAGAAAGAGAGATATTCTGTTGTATCTGACAATTAATCTTGATGGTTGTACAGTCGTCTCAAAATAAAACTGAAGCACCTCGGCGTTACTCTGGACCCCGATCTCACTTTTGACGAACATATCAAGACTGTTTCAAGGACAGCTTTTTTCCATCTACGTAACATTTAAAAAATCTGAAACTTTGTCTAAAAATGAATCCATGCTTGTGTCACTACTACAATGCTCTACTTTCCGGCTACCTGGATAAAGCACAAAATAAACTTCAGTTAGTGCTAAACACGGCTGCCAGACTCCTGACTAGAACCAAAAAATGTGATCATATTACTCCAGTGCTAGCCTCTACACTGGCTTCCTGTTAAGGCTAGGACTGATTTCAAGGTTTTACTGCTAACCTACAAAGCATTACATGGGCTTGCTCCTACCTACTCTCCAATTTGGTCCTGCCGTACATACCTACACGTACGCTATGGTCACAAGACGCAGACCTCCTTATTGTCCCTAGAATTTCTAAGCAAACAGCTGGAGGCAGGGCTTTCTCCTATAGAGCTCTATTTTTATGGAATGTCTGCCTATCCATGTGAGAGACGCAGACTGTCTCGACCTTTAAGTCTTTATCGAAGACTCATCTCTTGAGTAGGTCCTATGATTGAGTGTAGTCTGGTCCAGGAGTGTGAAGGTGAACGGAAAGGCACTGGAGCAACGAACCGCCCTTGCAGTCTCTGCCTGTCCGGTTCCCCTCTCTCCACTGGGATTCTCTGCCTCAAACCCTATTACAGGGGCTGAGTCACTGGCTTACTGGTGCTCTTCCATGCCGTCCCTAGGAGGGGTGCTTCACTTGAGTCACTGACGTGATTATCCTGTCCGGGTTGGCGCCCCCCCTCGGGTTCGTGCCGTGGGGGAGATCTTCGTGGGCTATACTCGGCCTTGTCTCAGGATAGTAAGTTGGTGGTTGAAGATATCCCTCTAGTGGTGCGGGGGTTGTGCTTTGGCAAAGTGGGTGGGGTTATATCCTGCCTGGTTGGCGGGTGGTATCGTCGGATGGGTCCACAGTGTCTCCGGACCCCTCATGTCTCAGCCTCCAGTATTTATGCTGCAATAGTTTGTGCGTCGGGGTGCTAGGGTCAGTCTGTTAAATCTGGAGTATTTCTCCTGTCTTGTCCAGTGTAAATTTTATATCTTTGAGGACCTGAGCCCTAGGACCATCTGGCCTGATGACTCCTTGCTGTCCCCAGTCCACCTGGTCATGCTGCTGCTCCAGTTGCAACTGTTCTGCCCATAGGTGACATTGTTACCGGTGATGTCTGGTGAGGACCTGCCTTACAAACAGGCCTACAAGCTCAGAGTCCAGCCACTCTCAGCCTATTGCGGACAGTCTGAGCACTGATGGAGGGATTGCTGTCCCCAGTCCACCTGGTCGTGCTGCTGCTCCAGTTTCAACTATTCTGCCTGCGGCTATGGAACCATTTCCTGTTCACTGGACGTGCTACCTTGTCCCAGACCTGCTGTTTTCAACTCTCTAGATATAGCAGGTGCGGTAGAGATTGTCTGAATGATCGGCTATGAAAAGCCAACTGACATTTACTCCTGAGGTGCTGACCTGTTGCACCCTCTACAACCACCGTGATTAATATTATCTGACCCTGCTGGTCATCTATGATCATTTTAAAATCTTGGCCATGTTCTGTTATAATCTCCACCCGGCACAGCCAGAAGAGGACTGGCCACCCCTCATAGCCTGGTTCCTCTCTAGGTTTCTTCCTAGGTTCCAGCCTTTCTAGGGAGTTTTTCCTAGCCACCATGCTTCTACACCTGCATTGCTTGCTGTTTGTGGTTTTAGGTTGGGTTTCTGTAGAGCACTTTGTGAAATCAGCTGATGTAAGAAGGGCTTTATGAATACATTTGATTGATTGATACCTGTGGCATTGTGTTGTGTGACAAAACTGCACATTTTAGAGTGGCCTTTTATTGTTTGGCACAAGGTGCAACAGTGTTATGATCATGCTGTTTAATCAGATTCTGGATATGCCACATCTGTCAGGTGGATGGATTAACTTGGCAAAGGAGAAATTCTCACTAACAGGGATGTAAACAATTTTGTGCACAAAATTTGAGAGAAACAAGCTTTTTGTGCATATGGATAATATCTGGTATCTTTTATTTCAGCTCATGAAACATGGGACTAACACTTTACATGTTGCATTTATATATTACCTAACATTCAATTTGGACCATGAGTTTGACATGAGGAATCCCAACAACGACTGTCTAAAGCCACCCACGGCCTCCCTTGTTCAGAGAAATTTGTCATTGAAGTTGTTAGGTTTATGTCCCATCTTACACCCTGATATTACCAGGTTCTGACAACTAGATGGTGGTGTTCCTGCTTTGAGTTTTTATCCCCCTCCCCCTGTTAAAGGGCTAGTTAACCCAAATTAGAAAATGACATAGGTTTCCTTACCCTGTAAGCGATCATGTCCAAATCCTCCTTAAGTACCTAAAATTTGATTAAGTACCATACATTGATTTACACATAGATTATTTGGATATGAAGCGTAAAAATGCTAATATAGGTACTTGCATTAGATTTGTGCCATAAATGCTAAAAAGCTAGCACATGAATCAGTGGCCAGGAAAACAAAACCAAATACATGGGTTGCCATTATACCTTTTCCATATGTAAACCAATATGTCATTTGGGTGAACTTTCCCTTTAATATTGAGAGGGTGGGGGGAGCACCATCTAGTGGTCGGAACATGGTAATATCAAAATGGGATATAAACCTAACAAACTTCAATGACAAATGTTTCTGAACAGAGGAAAAACATCACCACATTCACTGAGAATACATGATATAGCATGAAGAAACAATACTCCGAGCCACAGCTCCATAATACTTGCCAGACAGAGAACTGATACTGTATACTCGTTGTTGGGGTGTCCGTGGGTTGCTTTTGACCATTATGTTGGATGCCTCAAGTCTTACTCACTGTTAGAGAAAAAAAGTTTGGTACAAATCCGATGTTAGGTACTATATTTATTTTTGTCTCCTGGAAGACAAAAGATGGATGGCAGATGGAGGAGTAGGCCAGCGAACAAGGTGTTTCCAAGGCCTGGGGTTGGTGGAGTTGTGCTGCATGTTTCAGAAGCTGACCTCATTCAGCGCTGGCAGTGTGGCTGGAAAGTCCTGCAGCACTGCCGCCCTAGCTGGGTTCCAGATCTGTTTGTGCAGTCTAGCCACCTCCATTGTTACAGATAGTCTTGTTAAGACACAAGGCTTCTAAGATGAGGGAAATGTGACTATAGTGACTGAGTAAATTAGACCACCACTGTAAATGAAACCCTGGTACTCTCATAACCTGGTCCCAGATCAGTTTGTGCTTTCCAATTCCTGAGCTCATTGTTATGCCAAACAATAGGAGTTGGCAAGACAGCACAAACAGATCTGGGACCAGGCTAGTACACTTCAGCACACAGCTGAAATGGTGGCATGAACCGAGTGGGCTGGGCTGCCTGGCTGGGCCTTGTTGTTCCAGTACAAAACATGACAGACCAGCGGTTATTAACATAACAGCATATAAAGTGGCAGTCAGTGGGTATTGAACAAAGCAATCCTGTTGATGTTGTTTGGCGCGCGCACACACACGCCATTACACCAATCTAAACATGGCCAGCAGCGCACAACAAGTGGAATGTATTCAGAACAGAAGAGGGCTGGATGGGGGATCACTCCATTCGGATGGAGAAATACAATAAAGCTGATTTTATTTCAATGATTCATTTTATGTGAGTTTCAGGCTGTGCCTGGACAACAGTGTACAACAGTTACATAGCTGAAAAGGACAATTGTTTCACAGTTCAATCGAATGTTGCAAAATCCATAGTCAAGAAGTCGAAAACATGTCATCAAAGTGCCAAACGTAACAAAACTGAAAGCATAATTCTGTCCACGGTGGAAGTATGATCCCCACTTACAACCATATTGAAGAGGATTCATTACATAGTAGGAGTATTAGTGCACCCACGTATTACACTTATAACCATATTGAAGATGATATGTGGGGATCATTCATTACGTAAGCAGAATGTTTGAGGGCCTTAATGTCTGACTGAGCAACACCATATAGCAATAGGTAATTTCAGTTGATTATATAATGTGATCTAATCACGTGTCAGGGCATTTTCTTTAGGAGCTATGGGATGAAATGGCACAGAGAGAGAGGGTGGAAAGGTATGTTCCCCAAGTCCCCCATCCCTATACCTCCTGCCCCACTCTCTTAGAAAAAAAAGAGCTACCGAAACCATAAAGAGTCTGTAGTAGAACTATTTTTGGATCCAGGTAGAACAGTCCACTAGCCCCAAGCAACCCTATCCCCCAGCAGAGTTGAGAATTTTTTTCAGAAGCAGTTCAGTTGACTCACCGTTCTGTTCCCTCTGTGGCAGTCAGACATTCCAATTCTCATTCTAGAACACGGAGGTCTACTCTGACCTGCAGACACCTGAAGCTGCCCAGCGACTCAGGCAGACCTCCAAGACACTGCTGGCCTGGCAGGATTGTATAAGTGCATTCCAGCCCAATGTTATTACTTCCCGTTCACTAATGGCATAGAGGGGACCGGATGGTGGAAAGCAGAAAGCCTGTGCTGCTTCAAGCTTCAAAAAGCAGAAGCACTACTAGGCCTATATTATGCACTGCCTCCTTCAGTGGTAAATATTTTCTCTTCACGGCAGCAGCTGTTCCCATCCCTGTCTCCTCTCATTTGAGGTGCTCTCTGTCAGGTCACTCAGTGTCGAGTGCTTTCCACAGACTGAACAGAAGAAGAGTGTGAATGGGAAAAAAAGATTTCCATGATGGTGCTGAAATGCTGAGACCAAGATCACAGATGTATGTGAACCATGCGGCAGCGCATCGCCATCTGCTCGCAGAGAAACTGGCTACATTTCATTCTTCAAGTCTATCTGTAACCAGGTTTCCATCCAACCATTTCATGCAGATGAATTAGTCCACATGGGAAAAAGTCGAAACAGGAAATGTCAGTACAATTTCTTAATTGGCAATAGACAATTTGTACGTTCAACGTGGTGGGATCTTTGTGTCTAAAATTCATTATGCTGTAAACGTCTTCATGCCCAACAATTGATATAACCACCATCATACTGTATCTTAGTAAACTTGGAGTCACGCGATATGTTGTGTGGTCCTCCCACTACGACTCAGGAAAGAATTCAGTTCATTAGGCTACAGATTAAATAATTTATGATGAACTTCACAGGGTGGTGAAAATGCACAGTGATGAGCTTGATGCTTTCCAATAAATATCTAGAATCTTATTCTGGTGACATGAGCGACCCTGAGCTGCCGTTGGACAAGTGACAATAATCTTGCTTTATCCATAATAATCTCATCATGTAGGCTTCTTCTCACACTGTCTCTGCGCGATGTTTGCTAGAGTGTGCGTGCCAAGAACAGAGTGGGTACCGTTGCTACAGTTGAAGTCGGAAGTTTACATACACTTTGGTTGGAGCCATTAAAACTCGTTTTTCAACCACTCCACACATTTTTTGTTAACAAACTATAGTTTTGGTAAGTCACTTAGGAATCTACTTTGTGCATGACAAGTCATTTTTCATGGTTTTAGAAGCTTCTGATAGGCTAATTGACATCATTTGAGTCAATAGGAGATGTACCTGTGGTTGTATTTCAAGGCCTACCTTCAAACTCATTGCCTCTATGCTTGACATCATGGGAAAATCAAAAGAAATCAGCCAAGACCTCAGAAAAAAAATTGTAGAACTCCACAAGTCTGGTTCATCCTTGAGAGCAATTTCCAAACGCCTGAAGGTACCACGTTCATCTGTACAAACAATAGTACACAAGTATGAACACCATGGGACCACGCAGCCGTCATACCGCTCAGGAAGGAGACCCGTTCTGTCTCCTAGAGATGAACATATTTTGGTGCGAAAAGTGCAAATCAATCCCAAACAACAGCAATGGACCTTGTGAAGATGCTGGAGGAAACAGGTACAGAAGTATCTATATCCACAGTAAAATGAGTCCTATATCGAAATAACCTGAAAGGCCACTCAGCAAGGAAGAAGCCACTGCCTCAAAACCTCCATAAAAAAAGCCAGACTACGGTTTGCAACTGCACATGGGGACAAAGATCGTACCTTTTGGAGAAATGTCCTCTGGTCTGATGAAACAAAAATAGAACTGTTTGGCCATAATGACCATCGCTTGGAGGAAAAAGGGGGCGGCATACAAGCCGAAGAACACCATCCCAACCGTGAAGCACCGGGTTGGCAGCATCATGTTGTGGGGGTGCTTTGCTGCAGGAGGGACTGGAGCACTTCACAAAATAGATGGCATCATGAGGTAGGAAAGTTGTGTGGATATACTTTAGCAACATCTCAAGACATCAGTCATGAAGTTAAAGCTTGGTCACAAATGGGTCTTCCAAATGGACAATTACCCCAAGCATAAATCCTAAGTTGTGGCAAAATGGCTTAAGGACAAAGTCAAGGTATTGGAGTGGCCATCACAAAGGCCTGACCTCAATCCTATTGAAAATGTATGGGCAGAACTGAAAAAGCGTGTGCGAGCAAGGAGGCCTACAAACCTGACTCAGTTACACCAGCTCTGTCAGGAGGAATGGGCCAAAATTCACCCAACTTATTGTGGGAAGCTTGTGGAAGGCTACCTGAAACATTGGACCCAAGTTAAACAATTTAAAGGCAATGCTACCAAATACTAATTGAGAATATGTAAACTTCTGACCCACTGGGAATGTGATTAAATAAATAAAAGCTGAAATCAATCATTCTCTCTACTATTATTCTGACATTTCACATTATTAAAATAAAGTGGTGATCCTAACTGACCTAAGACCAGGAATTTTTACTAGGATTAAATGTCAGGAATTGTGAAAAACTGAGTTTAAATGTATTTGGCTAAGGTGTATGTAAACTTCCGACTTCAACTGTATATAACAGCAACAGTTTTTGTAACAAAACGAAATGTAGAGTTAAATGCGATTGAAATCCATTTAATTGAACTGCAAAAGTTATTTTTATGTGCATTACATCATCACACACAGCCTTTTATCTGCAACAATTACGTTGGATTTCTCTGGTGGGAAAATGTGCATATTGTTTTATGCATTTTTATTTTTTTTTTATGCATGAAAATCTGTCACAATTGGATGGAAACCTAGCTAGTGTCATATGACATTGTGGCTGATTCAGATAAATTATACAACATCGTAGGCCTAATTGTAAATGTCAAATGCTAGGCGTCGTCGAGTCAGTTACCATGATCATCTTCCAATGGAATCAAATTCCCTCTGCCAGTGCCATATTAGGATATCAGTCTGAATGGAATTAAGCATGCCACTTGAATAGATCAGGTGTACTTCTTAACCTGTTTCATAGACCCTAAAAGCTTACCGCACAGATCATGGATGACGTCAAATGAGGAGGACCAGGAGTAGCGTTCTGCCCCCTGCTCAATGATGTAGGATGGGAGGGTCTCCAGCTCATATGCCCCCCTCTTCTTCCAATACAGGAACATGGTGACCAACCCGTGTCTCCCTCACTCTCAACCCTAACCATGGATCTTAACAACCTCAACCTTATGTAAATAACCTTCAAATTCTGTCCCCGATCACTGCAGTAGACTGACCCTCATGCCACACACACCAACATTAAGCAGTCTACCAACAACGACCTATATCTTCCCTTCTTACCTACATCAAACCCATCTTAACAGAGTCCATCTCAACGCAGTCCAACCCTTGAACTCTGCCAATAGATTATTCAACTTCATTCAAAAACTGCATCTGCAAAACTAGGCAATATTACCTCATCCAGCTCAACCACTAAACACTTGCTTTGAACCTTCTCTCCAAGCCATGTGCCAGAGCTACTCACTTCAGGTCCAACTGGGCATAAATTAGTCAAGATGTCCTTCTAACTGGGTTTCAATTAGCTCTGAGGAAACCAAACCACCGTCTTGGTTTGGAACAGTCTGTTACTCATATCACTAATAATAAACAGACGGCTGACACCTGCTTTATCAATGCCCTCCAGGATCTGTACTGAAGATCCAACCCAGCAGGAGAAGACTGGTCTAAACTCTCAATGCAAACTGTGCTCCAGTTCCAACTCCTTGAAGAATCTGACATCAGATCCTCATAATCCACAACCATCAACGAAAGACAATTTCCATGGTCTTGATAACTTCTCTTCCTGTTGCTCCTTCTGTCATCCTGGGGTTAAAGTGTTATAAGCATCCAAACAAAGTTAAGTCCCCTTCCATCGTCCTCTTCCAAGCCATTCATTTGAGTTACTCCTGAGGAGTTCAAACCACACCCTGATTACCGCTCACACAGTTCCGTCTTCCCAAGGTACTTTGTTACTGCTACCTAGTAATAACTATGTTGTCAGCATCCTCTCATAAAATGTGTCAATGATAAAGTTCTCAACTTTCTAACATCTTCTGTGCGACAAGCTGTTGAGTGTCATAGCCCGTGTAGGATGTGTGGACGATAGAGGGGCATTCGACCCACTCCATCAAACAAGTGATGTATTCATACAGAGGTGAGTTGCAATGCATGCTGGGACTGGCAGTCTGGGCCAATGGCTTTCTAATTGACACAAAGATCTCTTTTAAACTCACTCCTACACGGAGAGTAGAACTTTGTTTTGCGCAAACTGTAAAAGCCTGACATTTTTCTGCATTAATTGGGCTTGCTAGAGCCTTGCTCTGTCTCCAGAAAGATTAATTGTTTTTATGAATGCAACATGTCTAATGTCTGGGTTAATCTATTTCTGCAGAGGTACAGTATTACAATACAAACAGTTTCCCAGAGAGAGAAGACGGATGTAGCAGAACCAAGCACTTTTGTAAAGAGGTCACAGACACAGAATAGAAAATTTCCGCTCTGCAAACGGAGGATGGGTTAAAACCACACCAGTAAGTTATCAGTCTATTGGCATACCATTGCTGAACAGTTGATTCACTGTTATTATACATCTATAATAGAAAGAAATACTGCGAGAACACGCTGTGCTAGCCATGGGAGGGACAATGTCACACAAAGACCAAAATGTCAAATTCTGGGATGAGAAATTAGAGGGTAGGATGGGAGCCCGTCTGCTCTGTCGCTCCGCTTTGGGCTTTGCAGACATATGGTAATAATCTAGAAAAGTTTTGAGCGCACTGCTGCTTGATTTTTAATGAAGAGACCAGTCATTGGCTACAGCATGAGGACTAGGGACTGCTGCAGCACAAAGGTCTAATTCCATCCACTTCATGCTGACAAAGGTAACAAAACTCAATAGGCATTAGTCTCCCATCCCTATCATCATGTCCCAAATCAAGTCAGTAACCTCTTAAAATACATTATATATACACAAAAGTATGTGGACAACCCTTCAATATAGTTGATTTGGCTATTTCAGCCACACCCGTTGCTGACAGGTGTATACAAATCGAGCAGTCATGCAATCTCCATAGACAAACATTGGCAGTAGAATGGCGTTAAATCACGGAGCTCTTCGTTTCAATGTGGAATCGTCATGGGATGCCACCTTTCCAAAAAGTCAGTTCGTAAAATTTCTGCCCTGCTAGAGCTGCCCCGGTCAACTGTAAGTGTTATTGTGAAGTGGAAAATTCTGGGAGAAACAAAAGGCTCAGCCGCGAAGTGGTAGACCACACAAGCTCACAGAACAGGAATGGCCAGTGCTGAAGTGTGCAGCGCGTAAAAATAGTCTGTCCTTGGTTGCAACACTCACTACCGAGTCCAAACTGCCTCTAGAAGCAATGTCGGCACAAGAACTGTTCGCTGGGTGCCGCACATAAGCCTAAAATCACCATGCGCAACGCCAAGCGTCAGCTGCAGTGGTGTAATGTTGGCCGCCATTGGACTCTGGAGCAGTGGAAGCGCATTTTATGGAGTGCTGAATCACACTTCACCATCTCGCAGTCCGATAGACGAATCTGGGTTTGGCGGATGCCAGGAGAACTCTACCTGCCCCAATGCATAGTGCCAACTGTAAAGTTTGGTGGAGGAGGAATAATCGGGTGGGGCTGCCCCCTAGTTCCAGTGAAGGGAAATCTTAATGCTACAGCATACAATGACATTCTAGACGATTCTGTGCTTCCAACTTTGTGGCAACAGTTTAGGGAAGGCCCTTCCCTGTTTCAGCATGACAATACCCCCGTGCACAAATCGAGGTCTATACAGAAGTGGTTTGTCGAGATCGGTGTGGAAGAAATTGACTGGCCTGCACAGAGCCCTGACCTCAACCCCATCGAAAATGAATGAATTGGAATGAATTGGAACTGCGAGCCAGGCCGACTGCGAGCCAGACCTAATCTCCCGACATCTGTGCCCGTCCTCACTAATGCTCGTGGCTGAATGGAAGCAAGTTCTCTCAGCAATGTTCCAACACCTAGTGGAAAGCCTTCCCAGAAGAGTGGAGGCTGTTATAGCAGCAAAGGGGGGAACAACTCCATATTCATGCCCATGATTTTGGAATGAGACATTCGACAAGTGTCCACATACTTTTGGTCAGGTAGTGTATGTTTCAGTCTTTTAAAGAGGACATGTCATCATGCTGCCCGTCCAGTTGTCTTGTAGCTGACAAACATACAATATTGAATGACCTAAGATTGTCTGCCAACTGCGCCCGATGTCATTCATTACATGGGGCGTTTGAGGAGGATTGAGTGTTTGATTGAGTGAGGGTACAAAACAGTAAATGGGGGAGTGTGTGTGTACCGGAGAAGAAGTGTGTGAGTAAGAGTGTTGACAGAGGGAGTGCAGTCGAGCCGAAGGGCTTATGCGTGCCCATGTGGAGGTGGTTTGGGGTTATATTTAGAAAGGTGGCCCATCGTACAGGGATTAACCCTACACTACCCAGCTGCAAAGAGCAGTGCCAGGATAGCCTCCGGACAATTCCAAGGTAACAGAATGAAGCTGAGACGCCCATTTGTTTTACTTTGGAAGTATGCCAAACAAAAATCATTGATTCCAAACTTAAACCATAGAAATCTAAGCACAAGTACTACTTAATTTCCTTTTTTTTTTTAAACAAACATTGCAGATTTAAAGTTTGTTAACAGAATGACAGTAAAATCTGTTTGTGACCACATTTTCCAAAAACGTTTAAATATACAGTTGAAGTCAGAAGTTTACATACATCTTAGCCAAATAGATTTAAACTCAGTTTTTCACAATTCAGGACATTTAATCCTAGTAAAAATTCCCTGTCTTTGGTCAGTTAGGAGCACCACTTTAAGAATGTGAAATGTCAGAATAATAGTAGTCAGAATAATAGAGAGAATGATTTATTTCAGCTTTTATTTCTTTCATCACATTCCCAGTGGGTCACAAGTTTACATATTCTCAATTAGTATTTGGTAGCATTGTCTTTAAATTGTTTAACTTGGGTCAAACGTTTTGGGTAGCCTTCCACAGCTTCCCACAATAAGTTGGGTGAATTTTGGCCCATTCCTCCTGACAGAGCTGGTGTAACTGAGTCAGGTTTTTATGCCGCCTTGCTCGCACACGCTTTTTCAGTTCTGCCCACAAACTTTCTATAGGATTGATGGCCACTCAAATACCTTGACTTTGTTGTCCTTAAGCCTTTCCTTGGGAGCAATTTCCAAACGCCTGAAGGTAACACGTTCATCTGTACAAACAATAGTATGCAAGTATAAACACCATGGGACCACACAGCCGTCATACCACTCAAGAAGGAGATGCGTTCTGTCTCCTAGAGATTTAACGTACTTTGGTGCGAAAAGTGCAAATCAATCCCAGAACAAGAGCAATGGACCTTGTGAAGATGCTGGAGGAAACAGGTACAAAAGTATCTATATCCACAGTAAAACGAGTCCTATATTGACATAACCTGAAAGGCCGCTCAGCAAGGAAGAAGTTACTGCTCCAAAGCCACCATAAAAAAAGCCAGACTACGGTCTGCAACTGCACATGGGAACAAAGATTGTACCTTTTGGAGAAATGTCTTCTGGTCTGATGAAACAAAAATAGAACTGTTTGGCAATAATAACCATTGTGATGTTTGGAGGAAAAAGGGGGAGGCTTGCAAGCCAAAGAACACCATCCCAACCGTGAAGAACGGGGGTGGCAGCATCATGTTGTGGGGGTGCTTTGCTGTAGGAGGGACTGGTGCACTTCACAAAATAGATGGCATCATGAAGTAGAAAAATTATGTGGATATATTGAAGCAACATCTCAAGACATCAGTCAGGAAGTTAAAGCTTGGTCGCAAATGGACAATGACCCCAAGCATACTTCCAAAGTTGTGGCAAAATGGCTTAAGGACAGCAAAGTCAAGGTATTGGAGTGGCCATCACAAAGGCCTGACCTCAATCCTATAGAAAGTTTGTGGGCAGAACTGAAAAAGCGTGTGCGAGCAAGGAGGCCTACAAACCTGACTCAGTTACACCAGCTCTGTCAGGAGGAATGGGCCAAAATTCACCCAACTTATTGTGGGAAGCTTGTGGAAGGCTACCCGAAATGTTTGACCCAAGTTAAACAATTTAAAGGCAATGCTACCAAATACTAATTGAGTGTATGTAAACTTCTGACCCACTGAGAATGTGATTAAATAAATAAAAGCTGAAATCAATCATTCTCTCTACTATTATTCTGACATTACACATTCTTAAAATAAAGTGGTGATCCTAACTGACCTAGGACAGGTAATTTTTAAGATTAAATGTCAGGAATTGTGAAAAACTGAGTTTATATTCAACTGTATGTATATATATATACACACATATATATAAAATATGCTGTAAAAAAAGATATTCATTTGTATGCAGATCATAATGTTTCGATCCATTGCTCAGCCAAGCCTTTTCACATTTGAAGTCTGGTTTTCAAGCACTTTAGAGATCACTATTGGGTCTAAAGTTAGTGTTAAATCCAAACAAAACACATGCATTTTTCCTAGGCCCCATAAACCAGATTTCAATTAATTGTAATGACTAGTTTGAATGGTACACAAATTGAGCGAGTTCCTACAAATATCTTGTTATCTGGCCTGAAGATAAACTTTCATTTAAAAAATGTCACAGCTGGTGAAGTCGAAGTTCAAGGTTGGTTTATTTTAAAGAAACAAAGTTCTGACTTTTGTTAATAGGAAGGAAATTGTCCAGGCCATTTTAGATTATGAGGATATTATCTACCTAAACCACTAGATGCAGTTTTCCATTGTGCCCTTAGGTTTGCTACTGGGGATGATTATAAAACTCACCACTGTGTTTTGTAACAAAAAGTGGGTTGGGCCTCTTATGTAAGAGAGCAGCTTTTCTTGTGTTTATCTACAAAACACTCGTGCAGAAATGTCCTATGTATCTATCTAATTCAATTTAGACTTACAAATGACCAAACCCAGTCTCAGGCTTGGATAACACTGGAGACCCCTTCGGTCTCCACCGAGTTACGTAAAGCTGCTTTAAGTTGTTTTGCGCCATTTATGTGGAACAACTTAGAGCCCTCTGAAATGAGATGTACTGGTCCCCCTTGGTCAGTTCAGAGTACTGATCGGAAACCTCTTTTGATAAATGGGTCCGTTTTTTCTTAATGTTTTGTCATTTTGTTTATTGTATGTATTTAAATGTATTCCTGCAGGGCTCATCTGTAAAAAGAGACCCTGGTCTCAGAATGACTTCCCAGTCATAAAAAAAAATATCCTTCCACAACCATAAGACCCACCAATAATTTAATTATTTTATCAAAATAGTTTAACATGCTTTTTTACAATAATCACTGAGTCTAAGAAAAAGCATTTTTATTTTTGTATTTAACCTGAACCACACATAATACACATTCACTAATAATAACTAACTTCTTGTAGCAGGCATTATAAGAGAATGTACACAAATTAACTCAAATCTCTCAAGCACAAGCCCACATTCTAGTGAGGAGCCAGCTAATCTTTATATTCCAAGTTCAGCCAACTTGGATCTATTTGCTAGATAACAAGGTAGAACAGATGAATTGCTATGAACACAACCTTGTCTGTCTCAACTGTTTGAACAGTGTGCTAGCCCGTCCACTTTGCTCACATGTTGAAATCATGAGGACTACCTTATTTCTCAGAAATAGAACCATTTGACAATTCCTTATTTATTTATTTCACCTTTATTTAACCAGGTAGGCAAATTGAGAACACGTTCTCATTTACAATTGCGACCTGGCCAAGATAAAGCAAAGCAGTTCGACACATACAACAACACATAGTTACACATGGAGTAAAACAAACATACAGTCAATAATACAGTGAAAAATAAGTCTATATACAATGTGAGCAAGTGAGGTGAGATAAGGGAGGTGAAGGCAAACAAAATATATATATAAATAAATAAAAATATAAAAAGGCCATGGTGGCGAAGTAAATACAATATAGCAAGTTAAAAATAAAAATAAAACACTGGAATGGTTGGTTTGCAGTGGAAGAAAGTGTAAAGTAGAGATAGAAATAATGGGGTGGAAAGGAGCAAAATAAATAAATACAGTAGGTAAAGAGGTAGTTGTTTGGGATAAATTATAGATGGGCTATGTACAGGTGCAGTAATCTATGAGCTGCTCTGACAGCTGGTGCTTAAAGCTAGTGAGGGAGAATTTTTGTAGTTCGTTCCAGTCATTGGCAGCAGAGAACTGGAAGGAGAGGCGGCCAAAGGAAGAATTGGTTTTGGGGGTGACCAGAGAGATATACCTGCTGGAGCGCGTGCTACAGGTAGGTGCTGTGGTGACCAGCGAGCTGAGATAAGGGGGGACTTTACCTAGCAGGGTCTTGTAGATGACCTGGAGCCAGTGGGTTTGGCGACGAGTATGAAGCGAGGGCCAGCCAACGAGAGTGTACAGGTCGCAGTGGTAGGTAGTATATGGGGCTTTGGTGACAAAACGGATGGCACTGTGATAGACCTGTCTCTTATACACATCTAGATGTGTATAAGAGACAGGTGATAGACTGCATCCAATTTATTGAGTAGGGTTTTGGAGGCTATTTTGTAAATGACATCACCGAAGTCGAGGATTGGTAGGATGGTCAGTTTTACAAGGGTATGTTTGGCAGCATGAGTGAAGGATGCTTTGTTGCGGAATAGGAAGCCAATTCTAGATTTAACTTTGGATTGGAGATGTTTGATGTGAGTCTGGAAGGAGAGTTTACAGTCTAACCAGACACTTAGGTATTTGTAGTTGTCCACATATTCTAAGTCAGARCCGTCCAGAGTAGTGATGTTGGACAGGCGGGCAGGTGCARGCAGCGATCGGTTGAAGAGCATGCATTTAGTTTTACTTGTATTTAAGAGCAATTGGAGGCCACGGAAGGAGAGTTGTATGGCATTGAAGCTCGCCTGGAGGGTTGTTAACACAGTGTCAAAAGAAGGGCCAGAAGTATACAGAATAGTGTCGTCTGCGTAGAGGTGGATCAGAGAATCACCAGCAGCAAGAGCGACATCATTGATGTATACAGAGAAGAGTCGGTCCAAGAATTGAACCCTGTGGCACCCCCATAGAGACTGCCAGAGGCCCGGACAACAGACCCTCCGATTTGACACACTGAACTCGATCAGAGAAGTAGTTGGTGAATTATACAGTAGCGTCAGAAAGTATTCAGAGCCCTTGACTATTTCCACATTTTGTTACATTACAGCCTTATTCTGAAATGTATTATATTGTGTGTAGATCGATGAGGGGGGAAAAAACAACAATAACAAAGCAAAAACAAGTTGACATTTCTGCTAATTTATAAACATGAAAACTGAAATATCACATTTAAATAAGTATTCAGACCCTTTACTCAGTACTTTGTTGAAGCACCATTGGCAGCGATTACAGCATCGAGTCATCTTGGGTGTGACTCTACAATCTTGACAACTGTATTTGGGGAGTTTCTCCCATTCTTCTCAAGCTCTGTCAGGTTGGATGGGTAGCGTTGCTGCACAGATATTTTCAGAGCTCTTCCAGAGATGTTCGACTGGGCTCTGGCTGGCCTACTCAAGGACATTCAGAGACTTGTCTCGAAGCCAGTCCTGCGTTGTCTTGGCTGTGTGCTTAGGGTCGTTGACCTGTTGGAAGATGAACCTTCGTCCCAGTCTGAAGTCCTGAGTGCTCTGGAGCAGGTTTTCATCAAGGATCTCTGTACATTGCTCCGTTCATCATTCCCTTGATCCTGACTAGTCTCACAATACCTGCTGCTGAAAAACATCCCCACAGCATGATGCTGCCACCACCATGCTTCACCGTAGGGATGGTGCCAGGTTTCCTCCAGATGTGACCCTGGCATTCAGGGCAATGAGTTCAATCTTGGTTTCATCAGACCAGAGAATCTTGTTTCTCATGGTCTGAGAGTCTTTAAGTGCCTTTTAGCAAACTCCAAGTGGGCTGTCATGTGCCTTACACTGAGGAGTGGCTTCCGTCTGCCCACTCTACCAGAAAGGCCTGATTGGTGGAGTGCTGCAGAGATGGTTGTCCTTCTGGAAGGTTCTCCCATCTCCACAGAGGAACTCTGGAGCTCTGTCAGAGTGACCATTGGGTTCTTGGTCACCTCCCTGACCAAGGCCTTTCTCCCCCAATTGTTCAGTTTGGCCAGGTGGCCAGCTTTAGGAAGAGTCCTGGTGGTTCCAAACTTCTTCCATTTAAGAATGATCGAGGCCACTGTGTTGTTGGGGACATTAAATGCTGCAGATTTAGTTTTGGTACCCTTCCCCAGATCTAGGCCTCGACACAATTCTGTTTCGGAGCTCTACGGACCACTTCTCTATTAAAGTAAAATAATGCCTCAATGTGTTTCGGTGTCCATATGACCGATTCTGTTGGACCAAACCGCAAATGCATAAGCGAGTTGAAACTGCTTGTCAAAGAGGAAGAAGTGATCTCTTCGTTGTTGTGAGTGGCAGGGTGAGGGGCTTTGTGTGTGTATGTGTGTAAAATGGGAAGGTGCACACAGCCTACAGTCATTGAACAAAGCACAGAAGCGGCCAAGGAGACAAGACCAAAGACAACATTTGAAAAAGCAGCCAAATGCAGATTTTTTTTTTTAATATATATTTTTTTTTACTTGATTCTTACGATACAGGCATTTGGAATATAGCACAAAAACACATTTGAATTCATCTAATTAATTTGACGTATCACCGATCCCTAATTTTGATGTATTTCTAATTAACTCCATGTTTAATATGTTATCTCATGGTCCTCTACCACTCCATGTTCTGCTAGATGTTTTCTTAGACCCCCTTTCCATCTGGTCAGAAATCAAAGCCTTAGCTTATTCCTACCATTTAAGATGAAATTGTTGAAAAATGTATATCCCCGAATAAAAAATATATAAGACAGCTTTCATTTGACAAAATTGTATGCGCTCCTAAATTAACAACGTTCTGACAAAAAAATATGTGCCGAACTCAAACAGATTGAGAGAAAAAAGGGTGCTGAACCACCACACAGTAAGAAACGGGAATCTTGTCCGTCCAGGAGGAAGTATTCAGACTGCTACTTGCAGAGACAGGCCTGTGTTGCCTTCTATAGGACGGGTTGATTGTTTAGCAACAAAACCAAAACTTTTGCAACTACTTAATATGGCAAAATAGACAGGGTTGGCTTAGATTGTTGACAACATGTAGTAAACTAGATTTGTTGACAACATGTCGTAAACTATATTTCATGCAACATTTTCACAATGAGCACTAGTTCTCAGTTAGTGAATTTTAGCATAGCCGTGACTTCAGTCAAAACAAGACATGGTATCAAGAACAAGATAAAACGAGCTGAAACGAGCCACCTACAACTCCCCACATGGCAGCTTCTTGTCATTGTTGCTAGCTATCTGACCTGTCAGAATCACAACACACAGACTTCTGCCCCATTGAAGCGTGTGCATCGTTTTTGTGACGCTGTCAGGTGGTATTATACATTTTGTATTATAGATATGTAGTGGTGTAATAATGTTATATGATGTACTGTTTTATATGTAATGTAAGTGCCTTAATGTGTTTGGACCCCAGGAAGAGTAGCTACTACCTTGGCAGCAGCTAACCGGGATCCCTAATAAATACAAACCTGTCTCGTGACTCTGCTTAGAGCGCAGCAGCCCATCCACTGACTTCAAACACAGATATAGTGATGCAGATGAAAACTTTGCACCCTGGTCTTTGTGGTGCTTTAACATCAAATGAGCATGTGCTGTTCAGAAACAATGCAACAGGCCTTGGCACAGGCTGGCAAGGAAGCCCTTTCCACAAGAGACACTATATAGAGAGCAACCCTCCCTTACACAAACAAAATCCGCAAAAATTATTACATCTTCTCAAACATTTATAGGACAAGCCATTTGTAAACAGATCTATTGAAGACACATTCATCCTAATCCAACACAACAGTACATCAGCTACCCATGTGGTGCAAAAAAAAGGGTTGACTGTGTGTGTTCTTTCCCGCAGAGGAGAAAATTGCTATCAGACATGCAATTTAAAAGTCCATACTTAAACCACCAGTTAAGAGGGACAAACAACTGGTATTGCCTTCTTCAGCTTGTTGATATAAAGAATTGTTTAATTTAAATGGCATAGCTGAAAGTGCAGTGGGTCTACTCTCTGAAATCAAAACACTTATTCGCTGACTCAATATGGTTACTGTCAGCCTTAGGGCTCCAATGTTCATAAACAGCCATTGAATGGGGTGGTATGTGTGTTTTTATTTATATAGGGACACTGAGGTAAACATTACATCCAATGTCTACTAACCTAAAGATGCACCATGTGTATGAGCTCAGGTTATCCCCTTGTAATTATCCACTATGTTCTGAAGAGCAGGTAAGCCACAAGGCCAATTTAACAGGGTGTGGTTCTCTCCAAGAGCATGGAGAATAGTGGTTTACAATTACTAGTCACCACGATGACCTTGGACGAGTTTGAAATCCATTACCCACTTTGCATAATTAAACCAACTTCAATCCAAATCAGACCATCTAATCTATACACTATTAATCCAAGATGGCGTAGCAGTCAGACGTCTTTTGTCCTCGTCTTGTCGTGTCCAGGTATATATATATATATATATATATATATATTTATTTATTTTTTAGTATATTTTCTTCGCATATCTTTATATTTTTTCTAAAACTCAACTTCAAAACACTCTCCTGCAACCCGCCTCATCCAATGTGGTGCGGATCTGTTTTTTTCTAAAGTATTATTCACCTCGAATTCAGAATCCCCCAACAGAAGCTAGCCAGCTTACTAACTACTAGCTAATAGTCAGCTAACCACTGCTAGCGGTCATCAGCTAACCTTTAGCTCGGAAAGCTCTTGCCAGTTTGTACAACGTGACTCAAAAGAGAGCATACCGGACCTATTTTCTCTCCATATCCCTTGATTCCTACTGCAAGCTCTGGACAATTTCACCTGGATCTTCTTAGCTAAATAGCTGCTATCCGAGTACTGGCTAACGTCGGTCCCGGAGCAAGCAACAATTAGCCTGGAGCTAGCCCATGCTAGGCCTTTTCTCCCAGCTAGCTAAAAGAGGCCCATCAGCCACTCCTGGGCTACAATACCCGGACCCCTTCTACTGCCGGTACGGGACACGGAACCCCACCGATCCTTCACGACTGGACTAAACTGCTCGAGGGGGTACTCAACTGGCCTCTACATCGCGACCACCCCTGAATGCCCATCCGATAGCCGCGGCTCGCTAGCTGTCTAGAGCATAATGGACTGTTAGCTGTAGAGATCCATCTGCCAATTTCTTGGGCCACTATACCTATTTTGCCAATTGGACTTGGACCCCTCTGCTACTCGGAACCTTACCAATCCATCACGACGTCACTGCACGCGGAGGCCAAAACAGACTTTCCTCCGTCGAGACGTCCCTCTAAGGCCCTTCTGCTAGCTTGCTATCCCCGGCCTTCTAGCTGTCTGAATCGCCGTGTCTCCAGCCAGCCCAACCACTCACTGGACCCCTATTGATCACCCGGCTACGCATGCCTCTCCCTAATATCAATATGCCTTGTCCATTACTGTCCTGGTTAGTGATTATTGTCTTATTTCACTGTAGAGCCTCTAGCCCTGCTCAACATGCCTTAACCTACCATTTAGTTCCACCTCCCACATATGCGGTGACATCACCTGGTTTAAACGTCTCTAGAGACAATATCTCATCATTACTCAATGCCTAGGTTTACCTCAAATGCACTCACATCCTACAACACCTCTGTCCGTACATTATGCCTTGAATCTATTCTCTCACGCCCAGAAACCTGCTCCTTTTACTCTCTGCTCTGAACGCACTAAACGACCAGTCCTGATAGCCTTTAGCCGTACCCTCATCCTACTCTGGTGATGTAGAGGTTAATCCAGGCCCTGCAGTGCCTAGCTCCACTCCTACTCCCCAGGTGCTCTCATTTGTTGACTTCTGTAACTGTAAAAGCCTTGGTTTCATGCATGTTAACATTAGAAGCCTCCTCCCTAAGTATGTTTTATTCACTGCTTTAGCACACTCTGACAACCCGGATGTCCTAGCCGTGTCTGAATCCTGGCTTAGGAAGTCCACCAAAAACCCTGAAATGTCCATCCCTAACTATAACATTCTCCAACAAGATAGAACTGCCAAAGGGGGCGGTGTTGCAATCTACTGCAGAGATAGCCTGCAGAGTTCTGTCTTACTATCCAGGTCGGTACCCAAACAATTCGAACTTCTACTTTTAAAAATCCATCTTTCCAGAAACAAGTCTCTCACTGTTGCCGCATGCTATAGACCACCCTCTGCCCCCAGCTGTGCCCTGGACACCATATGTGAATTGATTGCCCCCCATCTATCATCAAAGCTTGTGCTGCTAGGTGACCTAAACTGTGACATAATTAACACCCCGGCCATCCTACAATCTAAGCTTGATGCCCTCAATCTCACACAAATTATCAATGAACCCACCACGTACAACCCCAAATCCGTAAACAGGGGCACCCTCATAGATATCATCCTAACTAACTTGGCCTCCAAATACACCTCTGCTGTTTTCAACCAAGATCTCAGCGATCACTGCCTCATTGCCTGCATCCGTAAATGGGTCTGCGGTCAAACGACCACCCCTCATCACTGTCAAACGCTCCCTAAAACACTTCAGTGAGCAGGCCTTTCTAATCGACCTGGCCCGGGTATCCTGGAAGGATATTGACCTCATCCCGTCAGTAGAGGATGCCTGGTTATTCTTTAAAAGTGCCTTCCTCATCATCTTAAAAAAGCATGCCCCATTCAAAGAAATGTAGAACTAGGAACAGATATAGCCCTTGGTTCTTGACCAGCACAAAAACATCCTGTGGCGTTCTGCATTAGCATCGAACAGCCCCTGTGATATGCAACTTTTCAGGGAAGTTAGGAACAAATACACACAGGCAGTTAGGAAAGCTAAGCCTAGCTTTTTCAAGCAGAAATTTGCATCCTGTAGCACAAACTCAAAAAAGTTCTGGGACACTGTAAAGTCCAAGGAGAACAAGAGCACCTCCTACCAGCTTCCCACTGCACTGAGGCTAGGAAACACTGATCACTGATAAATCCACTATAACTGAGAATTTCAATAAGCATTTTTCTACGGCTGGCCATGCTTTCCACCTGGCTATCCCTACCCCGGTCAATAGCCCTGCGCTCCCCACAGCAACTTGCCCAAACCTCCCCCACTTCTCCTTCACCCAAATCCAGATAGCTGATGTGCTGAAAGAGCTGCAAAATCTGGAGCCCTACAAATCAGCCGGGCCAGACAATCTGGACCCCCTCTTTCAAACATTATCTGCCGAAATTGTTGCAACCCTTATTACTAGCCTGTTCAACCTCTCGTATCGTCTAAGAATCCCATAGATTGGAAAGCTGCCGCGGTCATACCCCTCTTCAAAGGGGGATACACTCTGGACCCAAACTGCTACAGACCTATATCTATACTACCCTGCCTTTCTAAGGCTTTCGACTCAGTTAATCACAACATTCTTATTGGCAGACTCAACTGCCTTGGTTTCTCAAATGACTGCCTCGCCTGGTTCACCAACTACATCTTCGATAGAGTTCAGTATGTCAAATCTGAGTGCCTGTTGTCCGGACCTCTGGCAATCTCTATGGGGGTGCCACAGGGTTCAATTCTCGGGCCGACTCTCTTCTCTGTATACATCAATGATGTCGCTCTTGCTGCTGGTGATTCTCTGATCCACCTCTACGCAGACGACGCCCTTCTGTATACCTCTGGCCCTTCTTTGGACACTGTGTTAACAACCCTCCAGGCGAGCTTCAATGCCATACAACTCTCCTTCCGTGGCCTCCAACTGCTCTTAAATGCAAGTAAAACTAAATGCATGCCCTTCAACCGATCGCTGCCTGCACCTGCCCGCCCGTCCAGCATCACTACTCTGGACGGTTCTGACTTAGAATATGTGGACAACTACAAATACCTAGGTGTCTGGTTAGACTGTAAACTCTCCTTCCAGACTCACATTAAATATCTCCAATCCAAAATTAAATCTAGAATCGGCTTCCTATTTCGCAACAAAGCATCCTTCACTCATGCTGCCAAACATACCCTGGTAAAACTGACCATCCTACCGATCCTCGACTTCGGCTATGTCATTTACAAAATAGCCTCCAACACTCTACTCAACAAATTGGATGCAGTCTATCACAGTGCCATCCATTGCTATGCCAAAGCCCCATATACTACCCACCACTGCGACCTGTACGCTCTCATTGGCTGGCACTCGCTTCATACTCGTCGCCAAACCCACTGGCTCCAGGTCATCTACAAGTCTCTGCTAGGTAAAGCCCCGCCTTATCTCAGCTCACTGGTCACCATAGCAGCACCCACCCGTAGTACGCGCTCCAGCAGGTATATCTCACTGGTCACCCCCAAAGCTAATTCTTCCTTTGGCCGCATTGCCTTCCTGTTCTCTGCTGCCAATGACTGGAACGAACTGCAAAAACTGGTGGTTTTTAATCACCAAAGCTGGAGACTCTTTCCTCCCTCACTAGCTTTAAGCACCAGCTGTCAGAGCAGCTCACAGATCACTGCACTTGTAAATATCTCATCTGTAAAGAGCCCATCCAATCTACCTCATCCCCATACTCTATTTATTTATCTTGCTCCTTTGCACCCCAGTATCTCTACTTGCACATTCATCTTCTGCACATTCTACCATTCCAGTGTTTAATTGCCATATTGTAATTACTTCGCCACCATGGCCTATTTATTGCCTTACCCCTCTTATCCTACCTCATTTGCAAACGTTGTATATAGATTTTTCTACTGTATTATTGACTGTATGTTTGTTTATTCCATGTGTAACTCTGTGTTGTTGTATGTGTCGAACTGCTTTGCTTTATCTTGACCAGGTCGCAGTTGCAAATGAGAACTTGTTCTCAACTAGCCTACCTGGTTAAATAAAGGTGAGAAAAAAAAAGAAAAACAACAAACAAAGACAGAATGTTCAGCTGGAACGACAGCACAAGCCCTACATGAATCCAATCCACACATTCAGTTGAATCGTTCCAATATTGTTCTATATTTAGATGGATCATTCCCATTACTGAATTCATAGACCTCAAATGTGCCTATACCGTCCACTCTGATGAGAGCAATGTCTGATAACTGCATCGTAAAATCCAATAGTCTTGTTGATGCTACCAAATGACGCATGTCCCAGCTGCCTGAAAGAGGTTGAGTATCTCCAGCTCCCTGAGGGTAAAACGCAGCATCTCTGTGCCACCTGTAACTCAAACTCGAGAACCCCCAGCAACAGGTATGGGTCTCTGAAGAACAGCCCAGCTAAAACGAGGATAATAAGACCTGCAAGATGGGGTGAGACCTGACGACAGAACAACACCGACAGAACAACAGGACAACAGCTTTGATTGCCATTCCCTCCCATGTGTTTTAAAGAGCACTTTGTAAAAGAATGAGGGATGATAGGAAAATATATGCAACGATCGRGGGGGGGGGGGGGGGGGCGTCCAGCTGTGAGAGCAGGTTTATGGCCATGGCTTCCTCTGTCGATTCAGCTGTGAATGTGAACACGTTCACATGACTCAAGGTAAGGGGCTGGTTGGTCCCTAGTGTAAAACCATGCCACATTTGCCACATTAGTAGGTAAGCTACATCAGTCGTATCAATCTTATCTGTGTTCTGAAATAGTCATCAATGAATTGTAAATTGTTTTTCCCACAGTGGGCAACTGTCCATCTACTTTGATGGCAAACTAACACATTTTTGAAACTGTCAAAACATTCTCCATGCAGTTTCCCAGACCGATCTTGAGTAGTAAAAATGGACACACTGGTAGTCACAGACTTTGGACGGTCTGGAACAGATGGGTATCATGCAAAGATAAAGCAATGAGTTCAAACAGTCACACTCACCTACCCATGGGGCAATCCTTTCCTGCTATGGAAGAGGAGATAAAGAAAACACTGAACAAACACCACAAGACGATGCAGACCACAGCAGCAGGAAGTGTCAGGGAAGTAAAAGGAGGAAAAGTAAAAGGAAATCACAGAAGAAAAAGTAGAATGTGTCCAAAGGAGGATATTGAAACCAGAACAAGCCAGGAGCCAGGGACCCCTAAACACACCAGACAGAAATCTGCACCCAGATAAACCAGGCTAAAGAAGATTAAACCAGGCAGTGTGTTTAAAGCAGCCTTTCCCAAACAGGTGCATGTTTAGGTTTTTGCACTAGCACTTAACAGCTGATTCAAATAATCAACTCATCCTCAAGTTTTGATGAATTGAATCAGCTGTGTAGTGTTAGGTAAAAAACCAATATGTGCACCCCTTGGGGTTAGCAGGACTGAGTTTGGGACACGCTGGTTTAAAGAACTTAAGAAAAGACCCATGGCATGGAACTCTGACAACCTCCCAACATACCTTCCAGGCTCTACATCATACACTAAAACCACACACCCAGCTACTGGTGGTGACTTCACTTGTCAAACAAACTACAGTAAATTACACATAGGTATCATGAATTATGATGGCTGTAATTTTGTCCATAATATCCTGTAGCCTATGTGTACATAATTCTATCCATAAGGCTGTTTCTTGTTGTGCTTGTGCACAGAGAGCCCAGACAAGACATCTGTTCCCAGATTAGACCAGTGTGTTTAAGAGCAGAGGCTTAAGACCTGGTGGCGTGGAACATTGAAGGTTACCAGACTCAACCAATTAGGCTTCAAAACTTCAAACCCAGTCACTTACTGAGACTATAATATACTGGCTGTACATCCTATAAGATGAAGGGTAAAATAGGGCATTGTAGCAGAATAACTAGCGGGCTGCTCGTTGCAGTATTGTGTGAAAATGCTTGTTGCAGAATTGTAATTAATGAAAGAATATCTAGTAGACAAGACTGTCTGTTCCTAGGCCGTCATTGAAAATAAGAATTTGTTCTTAACTGACTTGCCTAGTTAAGTAAAGCTAAAAAAAACTGCATTCTCTGTAAGCACTACACACAGTCAGACATTATGGGCCAGTTTTCAGGACAAAGGTAAGGCCTAGTCCTGGACTAAAATAATCTTCATGTGCAAGTCTCTTAAATACATCATCCTTTATATGAAATTTGCTAATGGAAGACTCCAGATCAGTCCACGGAAATTATTCCACAAGGGAATAGATGCCAAGATTGTCATAAATACCATATGAGTTCAAGGACACTGTGTGAAACCAAAGGATGGATAATACACTATATAAATACACAAAAGGTATGTTGACACCCCTTCAAATTCGTGGATTCTGCTATTTCAGCCACACAAGTTGCTGACAGGTGTAATAAATCGAGCATACAGCCATGTAATCTCCAGAGACAAACATTGGCAGCTGAATGGCTCGTACTGAAGACCTCAGTGACTTTCAATGTGGCACCAGGACCGCCAAGTGTTGAAGCGCATAATGCGTAAAATTCCTCTGTTCTCAGTTGCAATACTCACTACCGAGTTCCAAACGGCCGCTGGGAGCAACTGTTCGTCGGAAGCTTCATGAAATGGGTTTCCATGTCCGAGCAGCCGCAAGCCTAAGATCACCATGCGCAATGCCAAGCGCCGGCTGGAGTGATGAAAGGTCGTCGCCATTGGACTCTGGAGCAGTGGAAACGCCTCGTCTTTAGTGATGAATCACGCTTCACCATCTGGAAGTCCGACGGATGAGTCTGGGTTTAGCGGATGCCAGGAGAACGCTACCTGCCCCAATGCATAGTGCCAAATGTAAAGTTTGGTGGAGGAGGAATAATGGTCTCTGGCTGTTTCATGGTTAGGGCTAGGCCCCTTAGTTCCAGTGAAGGGAAATCTAAACGCTACAGCATACAATGACATTCTAGACGATTCTATGTTTCTAACTTTGTGGCAACAGGTTGGGGAAGGCCCTTCCCTGTTTCAGCATGACAATGCCCCCCGTGCTCGAAGCGAGGGCCATACAGAAATGGTTTGTCGAGATCGGCGTGAAAGAACTGACCTGCACAGAGCCCTGACCTCAACCCCATCGAACACCTTTGGGATTGGAACGCCAACTACGGGCCTAATACCCTGACCTCACTAATGCTCTTGTGGCTGAATGGAAGAAAGTCCCAGCAGCAATGTTCCAACATCTAGTGGAAAGCCTTCCCAGAACAGTGGAGGCTGTTATAGCAGCAAAAGGGGAGGACCAACTCCCTATTCATGTGCATGATTTTGGAATGAATTGTTCGACAAGCATGTGTCCACATACTTTTGGTCATGTTGTGTATATGATAATGAATGATGAAGAGATGAGAGAAAATATAACAGTGGCTGGTGTAGGATACTTACTGAGTCGTAATCGGAGACCAAGCCAACTCCTTGGCGGTGACTTGTGCTGTAGAACTGAATTCATGGTCCACTTGTTTGGAACCATTTAAGTCCTGTTTTTGGTTCTTCTCCTGAAAACTCACCAACAACACACCCCGGAAAAGATCACCTATGGTTGGTCGTCTTCATGTCTGTTCTCAATGAATGGTAGATTCCGATGGTCTGGTCTTGAAGTTTGCATTTAACTGTAATGTGTCATTTTATCACTCTCCATTTCGCCTAAAACCACTGTCGTTCTTTTTTGGAACGCCGTGCGTGCTCGTGTATTCGTTCTCTGTGGATAGATTAGCTTGAGAGCACTGCAGTCAACCTGCTAAAAAACAATGCATTGAAATAATAATAAACTAACCTGTCAGACGGCTGACTCAGTCTTCCCCCAAAATGGAATAGGCTAATGGCTGACTGGTGCAGAATAGGTCTCACGCAAGTAATAAACACCGCCTAAAGGTAAATTCTGCAATATGACAAAAGGACACGCTGTAATGGTTTACTCCACTATGCAGCAGTAACCCGTTGCTGCACGAAAATCATTATTTTCGACGTCGTAAATAGGCTTGAATTGTCCAACCACCGTAGCATTCATCCCTCCCTCTCACCAGCTCACGATAATAAGACTATTTATTTTAATCGTCCATTATACCATAGGTGAAAGAAGCACCGACTACTCTGTTGCAACTTTCGTCCACAGACTTCTTCTATATTGCATTCGCAGCAGGGGAAGCAACTTGAAGTCGGCAACGTAATTCCCCGCCTAGTCTCACAGTCTGTCCCTCCGATTTTCAACCATCAAAAAAAACTCTTCCATTCATTCAGGCCACATTCTAGTCTTTCCCTTTAAAAGTTGGTAGAATGTTGCAGCTAGGGGCGCCAAAGAGAGCATACGTCATTTGATTGTAGCATTGTTAACAAAGACAGTGTAGAAAAACATACAATGTTTCCCTTTAAACAATAAATAATGTTTCAATAATCAGATATTGTTAAATTGAATCAAACATTCCTTTAGCTTTAATGGTCTCTATAGCAAGGGATACATTTTGATATATGCAATTGTGCCTTGATTGATTGGCCCTTACTTGATTAGTCTAGTCACAGGGTTCCCCAAACTCGGTCCTGGGGCCACCCATGGGTGCACATTTTGGTTTTTGCCCTATAGCTCATCAAGCTTTGATTATTTGAATCAGCTGTGTAGTGCTAGGGCAAAATCCAAAATATGCACCAATAAAATGGCGCCGAAAGAAATGACAGCAGTTTTACGGACGTCGAACCAATTGTGCTATTATATGTTTTTTTTCGTGTTATTTATAACTTATTTTGTACATAATGTTTCTGCCACCATATCTTACAGCAAAAGAGAACTTCTGGATATCAGGACAGCGATCACTCACCTCGGATTAGACAATGATTTTTTCTTCAACAAGCAGGAAGCACAGGATATACTGCGAACACCCGACAAGGCTGACATTCCCATTAATGGCAAGAGAAAGAGACACAGGCACAGAGGACACAGAGCAGGGTGCCTCTTATTAAATCCTCTCTGGGATAGGGGGCAGTATTTTCACGTCCAGATGAAAAGCGTTCCCAAAGTCAACTGCCTGCTACTCAGGCCCAGAAGCTAGGATATACATATAATTAGTAGATTTGGATAGAAAATACTCTGAAGTTTTTAAAACTGTTAGAATAATGTCTGTGAGTATAACAGAACTGATTTGGCAGGCGAAACCCCGAGCACAATCCATCCAGGGGGGGAAAAATTGATGGCCCAGATTGCAGGATCTGGAGAAGGAGAGTGGGAAAGGTGCCTTTACCGTCAATATTACTCGCTAAAGTTTAATAATTGGACAATAAATTAGACAAGGTACGATCACGAATATCCTACCAACGGGACATCAAAAACTGTAACATCTTATGTTTCACGGAATCGTGGCTGAATGATGACATGGATATTCAGCTGGCAGGATATATGCTGCACTGGCTAGATAGAACAGCACACTCTATTAAGACGAGGGGGGGTGGGGCCGTCTGTGCATATTTGTAAACAACAGCTGGTGCACGAAATCTAAGGAAGTCTCTAGATTTTGCTCACCTGAAGTAGAGTATCTTATGATAAACTGTAGACCACACTATTTGCCAAGAGAGTTTTCATCTATACTTTTCGTGGCTGTTTATTTACCACCACAGATGGACGCTGGCACTAAGACCTCACTCAGTCAGCTGTATAAGGAAATAAGCAAACAGGAAACCGCTCACCCAGAGGCGGTGCTCCTAACTTTAATGCAGGTAAACTTAAATCTGTTTTACCTAACGCAACCAGAGGGAGAAACATTATAGATCATCTGTACTCCACACACAGACACACGTACAAAGCTCTCCCTCGCCCTCCATTTGGTAAATCTGACCACAATTCTATCCTCCTGCTTACAAGCAAAAATTAAAGCAGGAAGCACCAGTGACTCGGTCAATACAAAGGTGGTCAGATGAAGCAGATGCTAAACTACAGGACTGTTTTGCTATCACAGACTGGAATATGTTCCGGTATTCTTCCGATTGCATTGAGGAGTACACCACATCAGTCACTGGCTTTATCAATAAGTGCATCGAGGACGTAGTCCCCACAGTGACTGTACGTACATACTCCAACCAGAAGCCATGGATTACAGGCAACATTCGCACTGAGCTAAAGAGTAGAGCTGCCGCTTTCAAGGTGCAGGACCCTAACCCGGAAGCTTATAAGAAATCCTGCAATGCCCTCCGACGAACCATCAAACAGGCAAAGCGTCAATACAGGGCTAAGATTGAATCGTACTACACTGGCTCCGACGCTCGTCTTATGTGGCAGGGCTTGTAAACTATTACAGACTACAAAGGGAAGCACAGCCGCGAGCTGCCCAGTGACATGAGCCAATCAGACAAGCTAAATCACTTCTATGCTCGCTTCGAGTTAAGCAACACTGAGGCATGCATTAAGGAGCGACTGTGTGATCACGCTCTCTGTAGACGACGTGAGTAAGACCTTTAAACAGGTCAACATTCACAAGGCCACGGGGCCAGACGGATTAGCATGACGTGTGCGCCGGGCATGTGCTGACCAACTGGCAGGTGTCTTCACTGACATTTTCAACATGTCCCTGATGGAGTCTGTAATACCAACATGTTTCAAGCAGACCACCATAGTCCCTGTACCCAAGAACACTAAGGTAACCTGCTTAAATGACTACAGACCCGTAGCACTCACGTCCGTAGCCATGAAGTGCTTTGAAAGGCTGGTAATGGCTCACATCAACACCATTATTCCAGAAACCCTTGACCCACTCCAATTTGCATACCGTCCAAACAGATCCACAGATGATGCAATCTCTATTGCACTCCACACTGCCCTTTCCCACCTGGACAAAAGGAACACCTACGTAAGAATGCTATTCATTGACTACAGCTCAGCGTTTAACACCATAGTACCCTCAAAGCTCATCACTAAGCTAAGGATCCTGGGACTAAACTCCTCCCTCTGCAACTGGATCCTGGACTTCCTGACGGGCCGCCCCCAGGTGGTGAGTGTAGGTAGCAACACATCTGCCATGCTGATCCCTAACACTGGAGGCCCTCAGGGGTGCGTTCACCCACGACTGTGTGGCCAGGTATGAATCCAACACCATCATTAAGTTTTCAGACGACACAACAGTGGTAGGCCTGATCACCGACAACGACGAGACAGCCTATAGGGGAGGAGGTCAGAAACCTGGCCGGGTGGTGCCAGAACATCAACCTCTCCCTCAACGTAACCAAGACTAAGGAGATGATTGTGGATTACAGGAAAAGGAGTACCGAGCACACCCCCATTCTCATCAACGGGGCTGTAGTGGAGCAGGTTGAGAGCTTCAAGATCCTTGGTGTCCACATCACCAACAAACTAGAATGGTCCAAACACATCAAGACAGTCATAAAGAGGGCACGACAAAGCCTATTCCCCCTCAGGAAACTAAAAAGATTTGGCATGGGTCCTCAGATCCTCAAAAGGTTCTACAGCTGCAACATCGAGAGCTTCCTGACTGGTTGCATCACTGCCTGGTACGGCAACTGCTCAGCTTCCGACCACAAGGCACTACAGAGGGTAGTGCGTACGGCCCAGTACATCATTGGGGCTAAGCTGCCTGCCATCCATCCAGGACCTCTACACCAGGTGGTGTCAGAGGAAGGCCCTAAAAATTGTCAAAGACCCCACCCACCCCAGTCATAGACTGTTCTCTCTACTACCACATGGCAAGCGGTACCGGAGCGACAAGTCTAGGACCAAAAGGCATCTCAACAGCTTTTACCCCCAAGCCATAAGACTCCTGAACAGGTAATCAAATGGCTACCCGGAGTATTTGCATTGTGTGCCCCCCCCTAACGCCTCTTTACACTGCTACTACTCTCTGTTTACCATATATGCATAGTCACTTTAACTATACATTCATGTACATACTTCCTCAATTAGCCCGACTAACCGGTGCCCCCACACATTGGCTACCTGGACTATCTGCATTGTGTCCCGCCACCCGCCACCCACCACCCGCCAACCCCTCTAATACGCTACTGCTGCTCTCTGTTTATCATATATACATAGTCACTTTAACCATACCTACATGTACATACTACCTCAATTAGCCCGATTAACCGGTGCCTGTATGTAGCCTCGCTACTGTATATAGCCTTGCTACTGTTATTATTCACTGTCTTTTTACTGTTGTTTCTTATTTCCTTATCTATTGTTCACCTAATTTAAAACTGCACTGTTGGTTAGGGCCTGTAATTCAGCATTTCACTGTAAGGTATACAGTGGGGCAAAAAAGTATTTAGTCAGCCACCAATTGTGCAAGTTCTCCCACTTAAAAAGATGAGAGAGGCCTGTAATTTTCATCATAGGTACACTTCAACTATGACAGACAAAATGAGAAAAAAAAATCCAGAAAATCACATTGTAGGATTTTTAATGAATTTATTTGCAAATTATGGTGGAAAATAAGTATTTGGTCACCTACAAACAAGCAATTTCTGGCTCTCACAGACCTGTAACTTCTTCTTTAAGAGGCTCCTCTGTCCTCCACTCGTTACCTGTATTATGGCACCTGTTTGAACTTGTTATCCGTATAAAAGACACCTGTCCACAACCTCAAACAGTCACACTCCAAACTCCACTATGGCCAAGACCAAAGAGCTGTCAAAGGACACCAGAAACAAAATTGTAGACCTGCACCAGGCTGGGAAGACTGAATCTGCAATAGGTAAGCAGCTTGTTTGAAGAAATCAACTGTGGGAGCAATTATTAGAAATGGAAGACATACAAGACCACTGATAATCTCCCTCGATCTGGGGCTCCACGCAAGATCTCACCCCGTGGGGTCAAAATGATCACAAGAACGGTGAGCAAAAATCCCAGAACCACACCCAGTGAATGACCTGCAGAGAGCTGGGACCAAAGTAACAAAGCCTACCATCAGCAAGGGCATTGAAGATGAAACGTGGCTGGGTCTCTCAGCATGACAATGATCCCAAACACACCGCCCGGCAACGAAGGAGTGGCTTCGTAAGAAGCATTTCAAGGTCCTGGAGTGGCCTAGCCAGTCTCCAGATCTCAACCCCATAGAAAATCTTTGGAGGGAGTTGAAAGTCCGTGTTGMCCAGCAACAGCCCCAAAACATCACTGCTCTAGAGGAGATCTGCATGGAGGAATGGGCCAAAATACCAGCAACAGTGTGTCAAAACCTTGTGAAGACTTACAGAAAACGTTTGACCACTGTCATTGCCAACAAAGGGTATATAACAAAGTATTGAGATAAACTTTTGTTATTGACCAAATACTTATTTTCCACCAAAATTTGCAAATAAATTCATAACAAATCCTACAATGTGATTTTCTAGATTTTTTTCTCTCATTTTGTCTGTCATAGTTGAAGTGTACATATGATGAAAATTACAGGCCTTTCTCATCTTTTTAAGTGGGAGAACTTGCACAATTGGTGGCTGACTAAATACTTTTTTGCCCCACTGTACATACACCTGTTGTATTCGGCGCACGTGACAAATAAACTTTGATTTGAGGACTGAGTTTGGGAAACCCTGGCCTAGGAAATTACAGTGAAAAAATTAATTATAAATTTAGTTTTCGAAAATATGATATTTGATTCCCATGATTAGTCCATGAATCCCATGGACATTGCTACTTTTGGGGAAAGAGTTGCCATTGTGGGCTATGCCATACCCCCATACCATTATCTCTATGTTTATTATGCGCACTTTGAAACTAACAACAATTTCTAGTTGAAAGCTATTCAGATTTAGGCAGATTGGTTTGGGGAAAAGTTAGTCCCAAGATTAACCAGTAAACAAGCAAAATTCACAAGCAAAAAACTCCTAGAATCTGCATGATATTGTCTCATGTCTTCACACTTCATGGATGCCAAGGGAAGCCAGGCTTCCCCGTAAAATGTACCAAAAACAAGTATAAAATGTGTCTTTCATCTCTGTGTTTCATCATTTTCCTGCAATTCGCAAGAGGCTGAATATACGTCATTGTAGAAAGCAGCCGAGCGAGTGAAACAGCACCCTTCTGTCTCTGTATGTGTAGCCTATCTGATGCTGTCTGGTCAAAGAGAGTATGATATTGTTGCTGCCCGTAGCATTGAATGCAAGGGAAGCTAGCAAGAATTTGGCCTCCCTTGATAAAAAAAAATAGCAAATAATAGCAAATCAGTGTTGAGCTAAACTGAGCGAGCTCAACTGTGAATGGACCTGGCGCACCAAAAAATTGTGTAAATTGAAGCCAGTTTGGATTTGGCTTCACACCAATCACATATCAAAAACCAAACCTAATTGACAGAAAAAAATGTAATTGTTGCAGCTCGTTAGGTTGTTCCTCAGGTAGCTAGCTAGCTAACTGAAATTAGCTAGCTAGCTAACTGAAATTGTCCCTTTCCTAAATTAGTCATGGATAGGGATTTGGTTTTACTTAATTCTCCGTACTGGCCAATGATTATAACAGCGATTCTGATCCAACCATAAATTCATACATTGTGCCTGAGATAATGGAAGTTCAATATGTAGCTAGTAGGCTAATGTTAACTTGCTGGCTCATTGTTGCCCATGAAAGGAAGTTAGGCTAGCGAGCAAGCATTTTAGCCAGGTAGCCTAGGACAAAAAAAACTTGGAGGCAGCTCCTGTTTTCTTTGTGACTTGCCGTAGCCTAACTCTCCATGGTTCTAAATCAATAGTTGTTTACTTGTCTGAAAATGGTGGAAACATTAACTTGCTTGAGCATGCTATAGGTCATGTAACTGTTTGTTACATGCAATATGATTTGTGGACTTCACCAGACAGATTTTACTCTCCGGTTTTGTGATGAAACACAGGTGTGGTTGAATTTATTCTGCCACTGTCTTCTTTGTCTTGGCCTTAAGCTACCCAGGAAAGGGTATAGGCCTATCAGAGATAGACATACAGTGCATTCGGAAAGTATTCAGACCTTATATTAGGGGTTGGCAACTCCAGTCCTCGAGGGCCTGATTGGTGTCACACTTTTTCTCCATCCCTAGCAAACACATCTGATTAATCAAATTGCATTCTGAAGATCATGATTGAAGATCATGATGTGATTATTGGAGTCAGGTGTGTTAGCTGGAGCTAGGACCAAACTGTGACACCAATCAGGCCCTCGAGGTCTGTAATTGCCCACCCCTGCCTTATATAGACGGGTTATATATCCCTCCCTACCTTGTAGGCATATCCAATATTGAAGGCTTGGTGTTTTGTAACAGATGTCTATTTCCATTCATCAAATGGCCGCTGCACAGTTTGGATTGATTGAATGATTTTATTTGTCAGAAAATACCTATATAGACACACAATACAAATATTTTTCTAAGTGAACAGGATTGCACATTAAAGTTGGGGACTTATTTCCATTGTGGTCCCTATTTTTACATGTGCAGGCATAATCAAAGTGACACTGGACTAGTGCACTTGCCAGAGTCTTTAGGGTGTAAATGTCAAACCATTTTGAGGATGCTGGAATTATATTTTGGATGAACATGCGCATGCCTTAAGGAGACATTTGAAGTAGCCTAATCAGATTAAAACATTGTGACTGCTTGTGTTTATTCCACATATAAGAGGTAATACATTTAAAAAGTTAAATTACTCATATTTAGCCTATACTGAAGCATTCGGTTCTTGGTGCGCGAGAAATACCCGCATGGATTGGAGAGGCAGGGCGGGTGATAAGCTTTCCTGAACAACTGGGTCTGCCAGCAGCATATGTGGCCACATTATTATAGGAAGACTTGGTATGATGATGATCCACAACAGACAAAATACAGCCAGACTGGCCTGCTACTATGCCTTTCTATCACAGGAGGTTGGTGGCACCTTAATTGTGGAGAACGGGCTTGTGGTAATGACTGGAGCGGAATTGGTGGAATGGTCTCAAATACATATAACACATGGTTTCTAGGTGTTTGATGCCATTCCATTTGCGCCTTTCCGGCCATTATTATGAGCCGTTCTCCCCTCCACTTCCTCCCGTGCTTTCTATACCTTATAAATTGTTGAATAGACCAACAATTGATCCAAATGGAATGAAACATTCAAATCACAGGGCTTTTTCACCATTATTCAAATGACATTTTCACTGTAGCCTGGAGTACAATTTTTTACTCACTTTAAAACAATGATGCAATTATTCATTGCATTGTGGTGTTGTAGACTAATCTAGGTAGGATCATTGTATTGTCCCTAAACAAGATCAATAGGGGAGCTTTTTGAGCTCTGTGAGTCTCATGTTTTCACTGTTCTTTCATGCGCAATGATGCACCTGGCCTCTCCGCTGCCTATCAGCTATTCCTATTTGTTCTTGTGGATTCATAATGAAAATTGATGCAGCTTTGAATGCTTTTATGTGTGGTATGATTGATAGCAAGCCTATTGCAGATCTAGACAAACGATCCACCTACAGTACCACTATTGTCAACATGAATGGTGGATAGAGGACAGGATACTGTTAGACGGTAGACAATATTAATATCCTCTTAAATGTAATGGCAAAATGTAGATTTCCGCCTAAATAGACATACCCAAAAGTAACTGCTATTCATGTGTAATTACATGATTCTGACATGCAAAAACTTGGTATATTTGGAAAGAAGACATCTGGGAGATTATGAGGAAATTATCAGAAGATAGGAGTTACATCGTTAAGAATACACAAGATCAAGCACACACAAAATAACCGTTGTTTTTTTATTTTGAAAGTCATCTTTCCTTGACAAGCTATAAGTGAATTATTGATGACTAGAGCTGGAAACAGATGGCTTCCACAACAGTTGAACAATATCAGAAAGAAAATGGAATTCATAGACCTAACAACTAGAAATGGGCAGATGTTTAAGTAAGTGGTGTCAGGTGTGGTCATGGGACATTTACAAGTGTCCCTAACCCTCTCCAAATGCTATTTGTTCAGTATGAAGACACAATTTCTACCACGTGTCCTTTTAATCTCTCCAAAGTGTCTGCATGAAATAATTGCACTGTTTTTGCACACTGGATGTGCCTCTTGCTTTGTCCAGCCCAGGTCAACTGCATATCCCTGGAAACTTATCTCATTGGCTACAAGACTGTCAACGTGCCATAGTAGCCAATCCCCTGTGTAATGGATGCCTACAATACAGGCGTAAGCAGGCAACATATTTTTGATATGCAAAGATATAGTCACTTGGTGAACATTTGATGTTGCCATTAAGTGGCAATAGGCTAGATCTGTTCCTACCAACCTAAGGATTAATTTGATACCCCCCATGTATCTATAGCTCAAACACAGACCAGACCAATGTGAAGCTTACCTTGTAATATGATTGGTGAAAACATTGTGTAAAATGAACATTTTGACTCTCGGGGTTGGTGATAAATAACGGTAGTTCACAGGAAGACAAATAAGACATCCTCATGATCTGTGGAGTCCCGGCTTTCGGTGTGTATCAACGTAATCCATATTTATTTTGTTTATGCTTCACAACGCTAACCGGAATGTAGGTAGCAGTCATCTCGAAATGAGGTCATCGGTTTGGCCTGCCCTTATAAATGATATGCCCACACATGGTAGTAAATCACACTAAAGATTTGAAGGCACCGATCAATAGCCAAGATACTCAGCGTTCCGCAGACACCCTGCTTTTGCAGATAGGGGCAACCGTTCTCATACCAGACTGAAATGAAAAAGAAAAATAGAATCCCCAAATAGTTTGTTGTATAGTAAAAGTTAGCGTGTGGAAAAGCGAAGTGCAGGGGTTGGGTCAAATGCGAAAGACACATTTCAGTTGAATGCATTCAGTTGTAGAACTGACTAGGTATCCCCCTTTCCCTTTTCTTTCCATAAGGGAAGTAAGTACAAAAACATGATATGATATAGGGGAGGCGCATGCAAGCAGATGAGTTAATTTTGCTAGGATGGAAGAAAGTATATAGTAAAACCTGCAAAAGAGCGAATGTAAACCATATTTAAAATACCCAAATGATGGACTAGGATGATTTTGCGGGGGCATTCGCGGGACAGTGTAGCATACATGACTAAAAACATTTCGCAACTAATATATCTCAGTTTATTGCATAAATCGTGCATGCCTTTGGTTGCAATGCTAGTGCGGTAAAATAATCCTGTCCAGTTTAATGAATTGCACTGTAGGCTAATCATATGCATAGGAATAGCCTATGCATTTCGATCTTCTTGAATTACTGTTTCGTGATCAAATTAGAGCAGATGTTAACAAACTATTAGCCTTTCTTGTATTATGTTTTTCAATCAAAGCATATATAGTGGTTCTGAGTTTTGTCCATGATAATTTTTTTGATGACTATTCAGCTTCAGCGAACCATCCTAAAATCTCTTTAGAAATGAGGTGTTTTTGGTGTAACAGTAATGTTATAGGCCTGCTATGCTATTCGGTTCTGTTATATAAAATACTAATGAATCGTTATGTGATCTTGCAAGACCTTGATTCAGTTTTGATCTAACATTACTAAACAAGCAGCATTGTGAGAAGTGATAATATTCTATTTGTAATAATAATAATAATAATAATACGTGATGAGTAGGACTATTAGGCAACAGATGTTAATGAGTGTTATTTTAAACGAGTGCTTCTAAAAGGACGGCGCTAAAGAAACTTTGATTTGATTAGCTTGAACACATGGTTACAATATACCTAATACAGAATAAAAGGAAACAGAGGGATGAACTATCAATTCATATTATTTATTTGCATAGATTTCATCATCAAATCAATTGACAAAGTAGTGAACATAAATCATTACTATTTAGAATTGAAGTAATACGTTTTAAAACAGCTGTAAAATCAATATTTTGGTGTTGTGTATTCATGCATCTCAATAAACTATAACCTAAATGCATTATTACCACCAGCTTTGCCCAATTTACTTTTCCAATTTCCCAACTAGACATAGCCTACTCTAACAGGCTCTTGGGCTTTATGGTGGCCCCTCTGGTTTGGGTGTCTTCAGCAGAAGGGTGTCGCTGTAACCAAGTGGTCACATATTGTTCTGGGTTCCATTGCGCAAGAGCAGGTTGGTGGAGTTTTATGAACATCAAGGCAGACAGGTATAAAATGTTTTTAACATTCTGAAGTTATCAAGCCTCCAATGGGCCTACAGTTCATCATTCCCCAGGAAGAATCACCATTTACCTACCTCTAGAATGCTGTAGCCTACATATTTATTTGGTTTGTCATTCTATTGTTTTTCATGGAATTTTTGTGGTAATTAAATATAATTTATTTAGAAATTATCAGAATGAATTTTCGCTGTATAATCAAATTGAAAAAAGTGATGGAGCACTCCCTCACTCTCCCCCAGCACTACACACATGATTACTTGTAAAGCTAAGGCAAGCTGCACTGCACTATTTAATCAATTAAAACAAATATTTGGGGGGTGGGGGGGATTATATGTCGGCCCATGCGAAAAAATGTGCAGCACCCTCACCAAACTACTTCGTGCGGCTTTTCGCTTTGATCTAAATTTATTAAACAAACACCATTGTGAGAAGTGGCTTTTGCTCCATGCCCTCCGGACCACTGCTGCCTGCAGTACCGAAGAGCACCTACCCAACTCTTTTTGCCAGGGGTGCAACTTTCACTGGGGACGGGTGGACATGACCCCCCCAATTAACAAGTCTCCACAGTTGTACGTGAATGCATGTTTTTGTTGAGTCCTTGTTCTCTCATCCAAGTCAAAATAATCAATGACCACAAAACCATACAAGATAGGAGCCTTTCCTGTAAAGACACATGCATGCAGAAGTATAGGGCATTGGAGACTAACTTAGGGTCGTTATTGATTGAGTCCAACCTGTGTCATCACTTGAAATGATTGAGTTTAATCAATTAATTCATTAATCATAGTGCATTTGGAAAGTATTCAGACCCCTTCCCTTTTTCCACATGTTATGTTACAGCCTTATTCTAAAATTGATTAAATGATTAAATGACATGCACAGTTGACACTGCATGTCAGAGCAAAAACCAAGCCATGAGGTTGAAGAAATGATCCTTAGAGCTCCGAGACAGGATTGTGTCATGGCACAGCTCTGGGGAAGGGTACCAAAACATTTATGCAGTATTGAAGGTCCCCAAGAACACAGTGGCCTCCATCATTCTTAAATGGAAGAAGTTTGGAACCACCAAAACTCTTCCTAGAGCTGGCTTCCCGGCCAAACTGAGCAATCGGGGGAGAAGGGCCTTGGTCAGAGAGGTGACCAAGAACCCAATGGTCACTCTGACAGAGCTCCAGAGTTCCTCTGTGATGGGAGAACCTTCCAGAAGGACAACCATCTCTGCAGCACTCTACCAATCAGGCCTTTATGGTAGAGTGGCCAGACGGAAGCAACTCCTCAATAAAAGGCACATGACGGCCTGTTTGGAGCTGGCCAAAAGGACTCGATGAGAAGCAAGATTCTCTGGTCTGATGAAACCAAGATTGAACTCTTTGGCCTGAATGCCAAGGGTCACGTCTGGAGGAAACCTGGCACCATCCCTACAGTGAAGCATGTTGGCAGCATCATACTGTGGGGATGTTTTTCCGCGGCAGGGCCTGGGAGACTAGTCAGGATCGAGGGAAAGATGAACGGAGCAAAGTACAGCGAGATCCTTGATGAAAACCTGCTCCAGAGCACTCAGGACTTCAGACTGGTCGTGGACTTCAGGAAACAGCAGAGGGAGCACCCCCGATCCACATCGATGGGACAGCAGTGTACAAGGTGGAAAGTTTTAAGTTCCTCGGTGTACACATTAATGGACAAACTGAAATGGTCCACCCACACAGACAGTGTGGTGAAGAAAGGGCAACAGCGCTGAAGAAATTTGGCTTGTCACCTAAAACCCTCACAAACGTTTAAAGATGCACAATTGAGAGCATCTTTTCGGGCTGCATCACCACCTGGTCTGGTAACTGCACCGCCCACAACCGCAAGGCTCTCCAGAGGGTGGTGCGCAGGGGCGGAGCCAGAAGGGTGTCCGAGGACCCCTGACATCTGATTGGCCACTCCGGGCGATTGACATCTCATTGTTGAATGACGCATTTATTTTGACGTTCGGTGGTGCATTTTTTTAATCGAGGACAAGGAAGAGAGAATATTAACGTTGGTTGCGAGATACAGAAGAACATACAGAAGAAGAGAGAATATTTCCACAACTCCACAAGTTCTTTTCGCGATTGGCGAATGCTTCAGCTTGTAATAGATGATTTTGTCAGATTAAGCCTCACTTTAAAATGTTGGTTGTTGATTCACATGTGTTCTTATTTTGATGGCTGTGGCATTTTTATTGTGATTATACACTAATGGTTCTTGTGTTATTTTAATGTAATAGATGTATCAAGGGATGACACAGAGACCTCTGGCTCTGAGCAAGACAGTGAGTCAGAGCAGCCAGGAGATGTCATCGAGCGCCTCCCAACTGCATCAAGCACCAGATATGCTGTTCCAAAAGGACCCAATGGTAGGCCAGGCCTATACTTTAAACTACACATTTTAGTTAGCAGCTGTTAGTATTTAATCTTGTGGATCCCTTAATTATACATTTCCATAGAGATATGACACATTATTTAACGTGTGTTTCAGAAGTTTCAAGATCCAGAGAAGAGGGTCCTGTACAGCCATGTTTGAAAACATTTCCCAGAACTCAGCATGGTACTAGGAAAAGGGCTTTCAACAGCTTCGGGTATAAGGACAATTCATTGCTTGAATATTCTGTAAGTGAAGATTCAACTTATTGTTTTGCCTATAAGCATTTTTCTCTGCCCAATACACCTGAATCTGCCTTCACATCACAGTCAGGTTTTTGTAACTGGAAAAATGTGCTGTTTACAGATTCTGGGTTTAAGCTCCATTCGAAGGCAGAGCATCATATCAATGCTATGTATGCTCGGAGTCAGCATAAAACGGCTATTGACAGCATCTCATCAATGTTAGATGTCATAAATGAGGACTGGAAAAAGAAAGTGGAGGAAAACTCTACTTACATTAAAACAATTGCAGATGTGCTCCTATTAACTGCCACTCAAAATATAGCGCAGAGGTCATCGATGACTCTCACAACAAGGGTAATATTTTGACAATCTTAGAAGAAATAGCAAAGCATGACCCTCTCATAGAGAAAAGGATGAATGCATGTGGCAATGCTAATTACACAAGCCACCAAATCCAGAACGAGGTTCTTGAGGGCTTAGCTGAGATGGTCCAAAGTGAAGTAATAAGAGAAGTAAAAGAAAGTGAAGTGTTTAGTGTAATTGCAGATGAAACCAAAGAGTTAAAGAAAAAATAACAAATGTCTTTAGTTGTGGGGTACTATTACAACGGGACCATCTACGAAAACTTTTTACACTTTGTCAGCTGAAAGCTTAGATGCAGCAGGTCTCACAAAAATGATAATTGATTGCCTTGAAAAACATGGTCTGGACTACAGAAATAATCTTGTGGGGCAAGGCTATGACGGTGCATTCGTCATGAGCGGAAAGCATTCTGGTGTGTCTGCACGGATTAAAAACAGTGCAAGATTTGCATTTTATGTGCACTGTAATGCACATTGTTTGAAATTGGTTCTTGTCGATGCTGTAAAATCAGTGCCTGAGGCGGTTAACTTTTTTGCTCTCCTACAGAAGCTTTATAACTTTGTATCTGGCTCATACGTTCATCTCAAGTGGCTTGCAGTTCAGAAAGAGCTGTATCCACAGCAGCAGCCCAGGGAACTACAGAGACCTACGGATGTAAGGTGGGCATGCAGATATATGGCATGCCGTAATCTGAGGGACAGGCTTCCAGCAGTTCTGAGAGTGCCACAGGATATCACACTTGAAAATAGTGGTGATTGATCAGTGGAGGCAAGGGGCCTTCTTTCTCAGATAGATTTACATTTCATAGGGATTTTGGTTACCTTTTGTAAAGTGCTTGGTGATACCAAATGTCCTTCTGACATACTCCAATCAAGCTCTCTTGACCTAGCAAGGGCTGTGGCTCTAGTAGGTGCCCTTAGACACATTACAGGACTACAGAAGTGAGGGATACTTTGGAGAACTATGGAAAGAGGTTGAAGAGATTGCAGAGCACTGCAAAATAAGTGTACAAACAGTGTGTAAAAGACAGCCTAAAACAAGCTTAAGATTTCACGACTCATTGATTATGAACACTGTAGGACAGAAAAATAGTGACCAAAGTGATGGTGAGAGCTTCCAAAGAGCTGTCTTTTATCAGGTGCTTGACAGTCTCACAGCTGAGCTGCAGAGGCATTTTTCAAAGAATTGCGAGATAATGCAATGGGTCCAGAGTACAAAGAGTACAACATTCTTGAATGAGGAGCCTCTGTTTGCCTTTGCTTAGACCTTTGACTCAGATTGAGAGAACCTCAAACATGAGGTTTATCAAACCAAGCGATAGGAGAGAGAAAAGTGGAAGGGACAGACCGTCTACTCTCCTTGACTTTGTTGTGTTTCTAGAACCTTATAAAGAGGTCTTCCATGAGCTATTTCGACTTTGTAAGATTACTGTTGTTACACCAGTCAGCAGTGCTTCTTACGAGAGAAGCTTCTCAGCTTTAAAACTCACTTTAGGACAACAATGGTTGATGACAGGTTAAGTCACCTCAGATTTCTCAGTGTTGAGTCAAGGAGGCACGCTCCCTCAACATGGATGAGTTTGTGAAACATTTAGCCAGTTCTCATCAGAACAGCAGAATTATTCTGTTTTAAATCTACCTAGGATAATTTGGCATTTAGGTGGTCCCTCTGGTCATGATTAAAATCTGCACTGTGTACTAGCTAGTACACTGACATTCTGAAATGATAAATCCAAAGGGTATCATGTCACACAGATTTAATTTGGTCCTGATTAGGCCAATTCCCCAACTTTTCTTTGCTATTAGTTAACATAATATATGAGCATAAATATGATACTGTAAGTTTGTAATATTGATGGGCACTAAATGTATTTGTATTTTTCAAGTCCATTTCTGCTTGATACCTGGTATGTCAAATTGCAGTGTGTTTTTTTGTAAATGTACTTTTTTGTAAAAAAAAGTATGCAATTTACACTACCGTTCAAAAGTTTGGGGTCAGTTAGAAATATCCTTGTTTTTGAAAGAAAAGCAAATATTTTGTCCATTAAAATAACATCAAATTGATCAGAAATACAGTGTAGACATTATTAATGTTGTAAATGACTATTGCAGCTGGAAATGGCAGATTTTTTATGGAATATCTACATAGGCGTACAGAGGCCCATTATCAGCAACCATCACTCCTGTGTTCCAATGGCACGTTGTGTTAGCTAATCCAAGCTTATCATTTTAAAAGACTAATTGATCATTAGAAAACCCTTTTGCAACTATGTTAGCACAGCTGAAAACTGCTGTTCTGATTAATGAAGCAATAAAACTGTCCCTCTTTAGACTAGTTGAGTATCTGGAGCATCAGCATTTGTGGGTTCGATTACAGGCTCAAAATAGCCAGAAACAAAGACGTTTCTTTTGAAACTCGTCAGTCTATTCTTGTTCTGAGAAATGAAGGCTATTCCATGCGAAAAACTGCCAAGTAACTGAAGATGTCGTACAACGCTGTGTCTACTCCCTTCACAGAAAAGAGCAAACTGGCACTAACCAGAATAGAAAGAGGAGCGGGAGGCCCCGGTGCACAACTGAGCAAGAGAACAAGTACATTAGAGTGTCTAGTTTGAGAAACAGACACCTTGCAAGTCCTCAACAGGCAGCTTAATTAAATAGTACCCGCAAAATACCAGTCTCAACGTCAACAGTGAAGAGGCGACTCTGGGATGCTGGCCTTCTAGGCAGAGATGCAAAGAAAAATACATATCTCAAACTGGCCAATAAAAAGAAAAGACAATGGACAGCGGAACTCTGCCTAGAAGACACACACATTTTCTGTCATGGTCTATGGACCCCCTGAAGTAGCCTTGGCCACCCCATGTATAAAACTCGAATTCCCCCACTGGTGTTGTGGTTTGCACAACGCATCACCAGGGGCAAACTAGCTGCCCTCCAGGACACCTACAGCACCCGATGTCACAGGAAGGGCAAAAAGATAATCAAGGACAACAACCACCCGAGCCACTGCCTGTTCACCCCGCTACCATCCAGAAGGTGGGGTAAGTACAGGTACACCAAGCTGGGACCGAGAGACTGAAAAACACTGGCCACTTTAATAAATGGATCACTAGTAACTTAAATAATGTTTACATATGTTGCATTACTCATCTCCCATGTATATACTATATTTTATACCATCTATTGCATTTTGCCTATGCCGCTCTGTCATTGCTCATCCATATACTTATATGTATATATTCTTATTCCATTCCTTTACTTAGATTTGTGTGTATTAGGTAGTTATTGTGGAATTGTTAGATGACATGTTAGATATTGCTGCACTGTCGGAAACTAGAAGCACAAGCATTTCGCTACACTCACAATAACATCGGCTAACCATGTGTATGTGACCAATAAAATTTGATTTGAGGCGAAGATTCACAGGACAACGATCATAAGCACACAACCAAGACAACACAGGACTGGCTTCGAGACAAGTCTCTGAATGTCCTTGAGTAGGCCAGCCAGAGCCCGGTCGAACATCTATAGAGAGACCTGAAAATAGCTGTGCAGCAACACTCCCCATCCAACCTGACAGAGCTTGAGAGGATCTGCAGAGAAGAATGGGAGAAACTCCCCAAACACAGGTGTGCCAAGCTTGTAGCGTCATACCCAAGAAGACTCAAGGCTGTAATCGCTGCCAAGGTGCTTCAACACAGTATTGAGTAAAGGGTCTGAATACTTATGTAAATGTGATATCAGCTTTCTAGTTTTTATAAATTTGCAAACATTTCTAAAAACCTGTGGGGGGTATTGTGTGTAGATTGAAGAGGGGAAAAATGATGTATTCCATTTTAGAATAAGGCTGTAATGTAACAAAATATGGAAAAAGTCAAGGGGTCTGAATACTTTCTGAATGCAGTGCATGCAGTCACGCAAACAAACATACATACATATATACATACACACACACACACACACACACACTGCGTTTACACAGGCAGACCAATTTTGATTTTCTTTTTACTAATTGGTCTTTCGACCAATCAGATCAGCTCTGAAAAAAATCTGATGTGAAAAGATCATGTGATTGGTCAAAAGACCAATTAGTGGAGAGAAAAAAAATCAACATTTGGCTGCCTGTGTAAACGCAGACATTCATGCTACACACACATCACAACTGTTGCTAACAGACTCTTATGATTGCTAAATACTGCACAATTTAAAACACTTGCCCCCAATCCCCCCTTCCCAAAACACATACTTATACTTATGTTAAGATGTTTATTCTATTCTACTGAGCCATTTACTTTATGTTCGTATTCTTAGTTTGTATTATTTCTTATTGTTGTATTGTCAAGAAGGAACCTGCAAGTATGCATTTCGTTTGGATTGGGCATACCATGTGTCCTGTACATACGACTAATAAAACTTGAAACATGTCCGCGCAGACTACAAAATGTGTGCGTTTGTCATGATGCTCCTAAACTGTGTCCATCCATACACACATAATAGTCTTGTGTAGCTTCCTATAAAATCTCCTTTACTATACAACTAACTGTATGAGCTAGGCTTGATAAATTTGAAATATAAACCTGAACAACACTGCCCTCCTTAGGGCACCAAAAGGCAACAATCCTCAAATACTCCTTTACGTATGATACACTCTGGTATGAATTTATGAGGTTACTTAAAATGCCCTCTTCAGGACAATAAAATATCTTACACCTAGGAAACAAAGACCTGAAATGGTTTTATTTAGGCCTATTTCCAACTTCTGCCAAACAACTCCTGATGAAACAGGAGCGATAAGAGAAAGCAAGGGAAAGAGAGAAAAACAGATTGAAAAAGAGAGAATAGAGTATTGGTAACAATCCTTGCCTGGAGTTCTAAATGTGGTTGTAAGTCTCATTTCAATTCTGGAAAATGTACTGATCTCCTTAATCGCACCATTCATAAATCAATGACATATTTCACATTTTGTCACAAGGTCAGATTACTAAATAGGTAAATCAATGTGCAGTAATCCAGTACTCTCAGAAATAAATGCAACAGAGATGTTTATTGAAACATCAACAGCCATTACTTGCTTTAAAAAAAGAAACGTGGATGGAATACTGTGTAACAATCCATAGTGCACTACTATTCAGTGATTTTTTTATTTTAATTGACCAAAAACAAAATATATACCAGAAACTGGACCTAGACGCATTGCTGTGTAGAGTTTATCTTTATTTGCTCTGGAATATATCAATAGGTGCTATCCAATATCTCTAGAGATGGATTGTTGAGCAAGTTACATTCCATTTTCAATAGGTGCTATCCAATATCTCTAGAGATGGTTGTGAGCAAGGTACATTCCATTTTCCATAGAGTGCTATCCAATATCTCTAGAGATGGATTGTTGACAAGTTACATTCCATTTTCAATAGGTGCTATCCAATATCTCTAGAGATGGATTGTTGAGCAAGTTACATTCCATTTTCAATAGGTGCTATCCAATATCTCTAGAGATGGTTGTTGAGCAAGTTGACATTCCATTTTCAATAGGTGCTATCCAATATCTCTAGAGATGGATTGTTGACAAGTTACATTCCATTTTCAATAGGTGCTATCCAATATCTCTAGAGATGGATTGTTGAGAAGTTACATTCCATTTTCAATAGGTCTTCCAATACTCTAGAGATGGATTGTTGAGCAAGTTACATTCCATTTTCAATAGGTGCTATCCAATACTCTAGAGATGGATTGTTGAGCAAGTTACATTCCATTTTCAATAGGTGCTATCCAATATCTCTAGAGATGGATTGTTGACAAGTTACATTCCATTTCAATAGGTGCTATCCAATATCTCTAGAGATGGATTGTTGAGCAAGTTACATTCCATTTTCAATAGGTGCTATCCAATATCTCTAGAGATGGATTGTTGAGCAAGTTACATTCCATTTTCATAGGTGCTATCCAAATAGCTCTAGAGATGGATTGTTGAGCAAGTTACATTCCATTTTCAATAGGTGCTTACCAATATCTCTAGGATGGATTGTTGAGCAAGTTACATTCCATTTTCAATAGGTGCTATCCAATATCTCTAGAGATGGATTTTGAGCAAGTTACATTTCCATTTTCAATAGGTGCTATCCAATAGCTCTAGAGATGGATTGTTGAGCAAGTTACATTCCATTTTCAATAGGTGCTATTCCAATATCTCTAGAGATGGATTGTTGAGCAAGTTACATTCCATTTTCAATAGGTGCTATCCAATACTCTAGAGATGGATTGTTGAGCAAGTTACATTCCATTTTCAATAGGTGCTATCCAATACCTAGAGATGGATTGTTGAGCAAGTTACATTCCATTTTCAATAGGTGCTATCCATATCTCTTAGAGATGGATTGTGACAAGTTACATTCCATTTTCAATAAGTTGCATTCCAATATCTCTAGAGATGGATTGTTGACAAGTTACATTCCATTTTCAATAGGTGCTATCCAATATCTCTAGAGATGGATTGTTGAGCAAGTTACATTCCCTTTTCTTTTAATGCTTTTCATTGTCAGCAAAGACCACTGCAAGCACTTTCATGTCCTAGTCCGGACAATTAATTAATATCACTTGTAAATAGTGAACCTGTAGTATGGCCAAATAGTATTTTTGGACAAACCAAACATGTAGAAAGTACTCATATTGTATATCGTCACTTTAACTGGGGGGATGGGTGCTCTATGGATTCATAACTTATTGACACATTGACCTGCAACAGCTTTTCAAAACAAAGTATTTGTTGGAAAAGAGTGTGGAAAGCGGTCATCAAGGCAAACTGTGGCTACTTTGAAGAATCTCAAATATAAAATATATTTTGGTTACTACATGATTTCATAGGTCTTATTTCATAGTTTCGATGTCTTCACTATTATTCTACATTGTAGAAAATAGTAAAAATAAAGAAAAACCCTGGAATGTGGTGTCCAAACTTTTGACAGGTACTATATAAAGTCTGGCATTCTCTGATTTTATGTAGCATCAAAAGATACCATGTTTGTATGCGACATTATTAACGTAGGATATATTTTTCTTTTTATTGTTTGCAAACTGACATGTGACACGTATTAATGCCAAAATAACTTGCGAAACAGGCTAATATATATATATATATATATCCTTGTCCACAAGGATCGTCGCACCACCTTCCTGTTCAAGTGAGCACAGCACAACAAGGTGAGTTAAAACATTTATTGTATGCTGCTGCATAAATTATGTAATATGCCAGGGAGATACAGTATATCACAAAAGTGAGTACACCTCTCACATTTTTATAAATATTTGAGTATATCTTTTCATGTGACAACACTGAAGAAATGACACTTTGCTACAATGTAAAGTAGTGAGTGTACAGCTTGTATAACAGTGTAAATTTGCTGTCCCCTCAAAATAACTCACACGGCCATTAATGTCTAAACCGCTGGCAACAAAAGTGAGTACACCCCTAAGTGAAAATGGCTAATTGGGCCCAATTTGGACATTTTCGCTTAGGGGTGTACTCACTTTTGTTGCCAGCGGTTTAGACATTAATGGCTGTGTGTTGAGTTATTTTGCTACAAAGGACACTTTGTAGCAAAGTGTCCTTTCTTCAGTGTTGTCACATGAAAAGATATACTCAAATATTTACAAAAATGTGAGGGGTGTACTCACTTTTGTGATATACTGTATGTATACTGTAGCTAAGAAAGTAATACTAAGTGTATGTTGTGTAGTAAGCTGTTAGTAGTGCATGTGCTTTACCCTAATAATTTGGTCCCTTTCCCCCTCATAACTTAGCCTACTGTTCTGACTTGGTGGTGCACATGTAGCCTGTTTTAGAGAAATGTAATCATCAAATATTGTAAGAGCTTTCATTGTCTGCTTAAATGTCCCCTATATTTATCCTACGGTTCTCACTTGGAGTACAGGGAGAATACTGTAAGAAAAGCCCATGTTCTGAATTCTGACGCTGTACACTTCAAAAGTGCTGAACAAATAGTTATATTGACTATGTCCATCCTAGCTCGTTCATTAATGTCAATTGAAATGACGGATTGCCTCTTATCAGCTCGTCGTCTTCTTATGCCATAGTTAGTACATCTCAATTGTCAGTAGAAAGCACATTTTTTTAAGCAAGTCAACCATATCAGCTATGTTTTTCTGCTTTGCTGCCAGACAAGGCTCCGCTGATAACCAGGTGAAGCAATGGTAAGCATTCACTCAATGGTGCTGAAAAGAAAGCACTGCTGTTGTGACAGCTTTATGTAGGTCCTAACAGTTTGTGGGCATCATTTGTCACCGTTATAGTGCAATTAATGTATTGTTTAGTGTAGTGGCTTTGCTGGTATGCATCTAAAAACATTTTTCGGAGTTTGCCCCACCAAGATTTATCTGCAAAAATCACCACTGATCATCACGCACAGCCTTGCTTGTATCCACAATAAGTCCGTTTGATGGAATCTGTCGCCAATTGGATGGAAACCTAGCTTGTGTCCGAAATGGCACCATATTCCCTATATTGTGCACTACTTATTACCAGTGCACTAGGTCATATGGTGCTATTTCAGATGCAGACATTTAACTGCATGTCTAGATATTGTCCATGTGATAGAAACACTTTGAAACAGTCATCCTGAACTAATGAATATCACTGGCCAAAACAATTCTGGTGATTGAAGACCAAGGTCAACCCAATTGACCCATACAAGAAGGAGGTGGCCATCATAGCTATGGCAGTCTTGAGAAGAGTGATCTGGAGCGTAAGAACGCCTTAAGTCACTCACGGCCACTCCACAGTCCTATCTCCGGAACTTTCTGTTCTGTACATTCAACGGCCTTGACTCTGACCTTGGTGTTTGAAGTCAGTAAACAAGGAAGGTAAAAAATATTCAGATTTCAGATTTCTTGCTGTGAAACCATAGTCTCTGCTCACAAAAACAATCACTTTGAGTTATTCATCTGGCCAGGTCTTGCAAGCCCCTTGAAGACGTGAATCTTCCCAGTCCCGGTTAGCTCAAAGTTGTAGTCTATTGTGACGTAGGGAGTCTCTCCCACAATTCCTGTCTGTAACAGAAAGAGGATGTGGACTAAGGTAAAGCAAGGATATGTTGCAAGAATTAGTGACTGAACCAAAATAACCTGATAGCTAAAAGCTGACACCGATGGAGAGGAACAGGACAGTCCTGCAATATTTGAATGGTTGGGTTTGGGCAGTTGTGATTTTTCAGTTTTTCATGTATATGTTTAATAATAGTTGATATTTGAGTGTCAAAGTCAAACAAAGACATCTTACAGATGATTGAGGAGTGGAGAGTACAACACTGCATGCAGTGTTTAGATTGCTTAGTGTTTGGGATGTATCCTTTTGTCTTACCTGCCCTGTGAGGAGGATGTTGGGCAGTGTGACAGCACCCAGCAGACCTGACAGAGGACTGAGGAAGCTACAGGTGTACAGGCCATGTCCACACCCCAAAGGACACCTGCTGAGAACAGAGGGAGATCCTCAATTGCATACTCCTCGCCTCCTTCTCAAAATCCATTGGAGGAGAAGGACCTTTGGATTTCTCATCCAATGGGTATTGAGAAGGAGGCGAGGACACGGGGAGTATGCAATTAAGATTCTCCCAGAAAGAAATGCAATTTAATAGATTACCCACACCTTAGAGTTTTGTTATACCTCCATCCATTCAAAGAGTTATTCATCCATGATGGGGAGATGCCGAACTTTATTACTGTTCTCGCCTAGATAGATGACAGTTGTCCACACAGAACAGTGACAGACTAACATGTCAGAGGAGGCTGGTGGGAGAAGTTATAGGAGGATGGGGTCATTGTAATGGCTGGAATGGAATAAATCAATTCCATTCCAGCCATTACAATGAGCCAGTCCTATGGCTCCTCCCACCAGCTTCCTCTTTAACATGTGTATGGGTAATGGGCATAGACCTATATATACTTACCAAATCCCACGCAGGGACAGACAGGGGTTTGAGAGAGCAGAACTGCCTGATACCTTCTCATTCAGACAGCACAGCCTCACCAGACTGGCATTGGCAGCGTAGAGCACATGAGCTGTTGCCACCTCACAGTGCGTCACCCCCACCGCCACTGCTGAATGGCGAACCTGTACGGAGAGGACAAGGGAGGGACGTAGTGGAATTAGTATATTCTAAAAGGTAAAAATATTACAGACTTGAATCCTATGCTTATCATACACAGACATTAATAAAAACTGATTTGACACGAGCAGGCCGGCAGAACACGGCACTTATCAATGACATCAGCGCTAGAGTGAGGCTACATTCTTCTCTAAAAGTTTGTATTATTTCTTACCTGGTAGGGGGTGAAGCCGTGCAGGGGTCTGACGGAGCCTGGTTCAGGGGACTGCAGCTGGCTGAAGTAGCCCAGCAGAGCCAGGTCACGCTGCTCATTGCTACGCTGGTGTCTCCTGTGGAAGAAAAACACCCACCAGAGGGGGGAGGAGACAGAGGGGTGAACTCAGAGAAGTAGGGCAAGAAAATCTCTGACAAAGGCTTATACATCAGCTTAATGAACATGTGATACAAGTGCAGAGTGGGTTTGTCTTTTCTCCAAATAAGATGGCAAGTATCTTCCTTCAGCAGAAAAATGTATATCCATAGCCATGGCAACCAAGAAAGCTATTGTCTTGTTGGGACTCTTACATTTCGCCCGGGCGCCCCACTCCTTCAAACTCTGAGTGAATACTGAATAGAGTGTAACTCCACTGGAGAGGATGGGATCCAGAGTTGTCCTCCCCCAGGGCTGACTGGGCAAGAGGGTGTGTCTGCCAGCCATGTGATGACCTCAGGAACTCAGGGGTGAGTTGGGGGCACATGACTTTATCCCCACTACTGAGCTGCACCTCGTGAGAGACGGGGCAGAGGCGAATGATGTCCACCAGCAACTGAAAGCCAAAACCTGAAGTGGCAGACACATGTCAACAGGTCAGTATGAAGAATTCAACAACAAAAAAGTATTAATTACTACACATTATTACTATGCATTATTTATTTGTTGGCATGTGTGCTTGCTTTCCCCCCTTTTTGAGGATTGGGTGAAACATGAACATGGCAGCTTGGGACAAATGTAGCTGTTTTTTCCCCAGGTTGCCAAGAATACTGCGTTACTGACCTATGACCCAGCCCATTGTGTTGATGACTATGGGCATGTCTCTGTTATACAAGCGCCACAGGGACTTGAGACTCCAGATAGCGGTCCAGGTCCGTTTCACAGGACAACTGGCCATAGAATCAAATCAAACTTTATTTGTCACATGCGCCGAATACAACAAGTGTAGACCTTACTGTGAAATGCTTACTTACAAGCCCTTAACCAACAGTGCAGTTCAAGAGTTAAGAAAATATTTACCAAATAGACTAAAGTACAAAAAATAACAAAATAACAAAAAGTAACACAAGATTAACAAAGCTATATATAGGGGGTTTATTAATTGTTTAGCAGTCTTATGGCATGGGGGTAGAAGCTGTTGAGGAACCTTTTGGTCCAAGACTTGGTGCTCCGGTACCGTTTGCCGTGCGGTAGCAGAGGAGAAAACAGTCTAACCTGGGTGACTGGAGTCTCTGACAATTTTATGGACTTTCCTCTGACACCGCCTATTATATAGGTCCTGGTTGGCAGGAAGTTTGGCTCCAGTGATGTACTGGGCCGTACGCACTACCCTCTGTAGCGCCTTACGGTCAGATGCCGAGCAGATTCCATACCAGGTGGTGATGCAACCGGTCAGGATGCTCTCGATGGTGCAGCTGTAGAACCTTTTGAGGATCTGGGGACCCATGCCAAATCTTTTCAGTCTCTTGAGGGGGAAAAGGTTTTGTCGTGCCTTCTACACGACTGTCTTGGTATGTTTGGACCATGATAGTTCGTTGGTGATGTGGATACGAAGGAACTTGAAACTCTCGACCTGCTCCACTACAGCCCATGTTAATGGGGGCCTATTCGGCCTGCCTTTTCCTGTAGTCCACGATCAGCTCCTTTGTCTTGCTCACATTGAGGGAGAGGTTGTTGTCCTGGCACCACACTGACAGTTCTCTGACCTCCTCCCTATTGGCTGGCTCATCGTTGTCGGTGATCAGGCCTACCACTGTTGTGTCGTCTGAAAACTTAATGATGATGTTGGAATCGTGTTTGGCCACGCAGTCGTGGGTGAACAGGGAGTACAGGAGGGGACTAAGTACACACCCCTGAAGGGCCCCAGTGTTAAGGATCACCGTTGCAGACGTGTTGTTGCCTACCCTTACCACCTGGGCGCGGCCCGTCAGGAAGTCCAGGATCCAGTTGCAGAGGGAGGTGTTTAGTCACAGAGTCCTTAGCTTAGTGATGAGCTTTGAGGGCACTATGGTGTTGAACGCTGAGCTGTAGTCAATGAACAGCAATCTCACATCGGTGTTCCTTTTGTCCAGGTGGGAAAGGGCAGTGTGGAGTGCGATTGAGATTGCATCATCTGTGGATCTGTTGGGGCGGTATGCAAATTGGATTGGGTTTAGGGTGTCCGGGATGATGCTGTTGATGTGAGCCATGACCAGCCTTTCAAAGCACGTCATGGCTACCGACCTGAGTGCTACGGGGCGGTAATCATTTAGGCAGGTTACCTTCGCTTCCTTGGGCACAGGAACTATGGTGGTCTGCTTGAAACATGTAGGTATTACAGACTTGGTCAGGAAGAGGTTGAAAATGTCAGTGAAGACACTTGACAGTTGGTCCGCGCATGCTTTGAGTACACGTCCTGGTAATCCATCTGGCCCAGCGGCTTTGTGAATCTTGACCTGTTTAAAGGTTTTGTTCACATCGGCTACCGAGAGCGTTATCACACAGTCATCCAGTACAGCTGGTGCTCTCGTGCACGCTTCAGTGTTGTTTGCCTTCGAAGCAAGCATAAAAAGGCATTTAGCTCGTCTGGTAGGCTCGCTTCACTGGGAAGCTCGTGTCTGGGTTTCTCTTTGTAGTCCGTAATAGTTTTCAAGCCCTGCAACATCCGACGTACGTCAGAGCCAGTGTAATACGATTCAATCTTAAACTTGTATTGACGCTTTGCTTGTTTGATGGTTCGTCGGAGGGCATAGCGGGATTTCTTATAAGCGTCTGGATTAGTCTCCCGCTGGTTGAAAGCGGCAACTCTAGCCTTTAACTCGATGCGGACGTTGCCTGTAATCCATGGCTTCTGGTTGGGATATGTACGTACGGTCACTGTGGGGACAATGTCGTCGATGCACTTATTGATGAAGCCAATGACTGAGGTGGTGTACTCTTCAATGCCATTGGATGAATACCGGAACATATTCCAGTCTGTGCTAGCAAACAGTCCTGTAATGTACCATCCATGTCATCTGACCACTTCCATATTGAGCGAGTCACTGGTACTTCCTGCTTTAGTTTTTGCTTCTAAGCAGGAATCAGGAGGATAGAATTATGGTCAGATTTGCCAAATAGAGGGGCGGGGGAGAGCTTTGTATGCATCTCTGTGTGTGGAGTAAAGGTGGTCTAGGATTTCTTTCCCTCTGGTTGCACTGGTAAAATGTGGTAAAACTGATTTAAGTTTGCCTGCATTAAAGTTCCCAGCCACTAGGAGCGCCACTTCTGGGTGAGCATTTTCTTCTTTGCTTATGGCCTTATAGAGTTGTTTGAGAGCGGTCTTAGTGCCAGCTTCGTTCTGTGGTGGTAAATAGACGGCTACAAATAATATAGAGAACTCTCTTGGTAGATAGTGTGGTCTACAGCTTATCATAAGGTACTCTACCTCCGGCGAGCAAGACTTCTTTAATATTAGACATCGCGCACCAGCTGTTATTGCCAAATAGACACACATCCCCACCCCTCGTCTTACCAGACGTAGCTTCTCTGTTCTGCCAGGGCATGGAAAATACCGCCAAGTCTATATTATCATCGTTCAGCCACGTCTAGGTAAAACATAAGATATTAGTTTTTAATGTCTTGTTGGACTCGAGGTAAACTTTGAACATTTTTATACACATAATATATAAAGAGACTAGTTTTTATGTCAGAAGTTAATGGTTCTCACCTTAAGGGAGACAGAACGGTTTATTACTTTATCACTTCGTCTTCCTGTCGTACCATAAGATGTAAGGATCGGAGATAAGGAGGAGTGCCTAAAGTGGAGTATATATACTTGTAATGGTGGAAACATGTCTTTGTCTGAATACAGCTGTGTCGACCCTTTGGGAAGAATGAAACTTGGTTTAGCTTCTCTAGTGTCTGAGTTATTTACTCAGAAAAATTAGAACAGCAGGATAATCTTAATCGTAGGTCATCAATTTTATTTTCCAATGATTGCATGTTAGCAAGAAGAATGGATGGCAGTGGGAGTTTACTCGCTCGCCTACGGATTCTCAGAAGGCACCCCGATCCGCGGCCCCTTTTCCTGTGTCTTTACTTCAAGCAAATTACGGGGATCTGGGCCTGTTCCAGTGAAAGCAGTATATCTTTCTTGTTGGACTTGATAAAGGAAAAAGTTTCTTCCAGTCCACCATGAGTAATCGTGGTTCTGATGTCCAGAAGTTATTTTCGGTTATAAGAGACAGTAGCAGCAACATTATGTACAAAATACGTTTTAAAAGTATTTACATGGGGCCTCCCGGGTGGCGCAGTGGTCTAGAGCACTGCATCGCAGTGCTATGCTGCGCCACCAGAGTCTGGGTTCGCGCCCAGGCTCTGTCGCAGCCGGCCGCGACCGGGAGGTCCGTGGGGCGACGCACAATTGGCTTAGCGTCGTCCGGGTTAGGGAGGGTTTGGCCGGTAGGGATATCCTTGTCTCATCGCGCTCCAGCGACTCCTGTGGCGGGCCGGGCGCAGTGCGGTGTTTCCTCCGACACATTGGTGCGGCTGGCTTCCGGGTTGGAGGCGCGCTGTGTTAAGAAGCAGTGCGGCTTGGTTGGGTTGTGCTTCGGAGGACGCATGACTTTCGACCTTCGTCTCTCCCGAGCCCGTACGGGAGTTGTAGCGATGAGACAAGATAGTAATTACTAGCGATTGGATACCACGAAAATTGGGGAGAAAAGGGGATAAAATTTATTTAAAAAAAAAATAAAAATAAAAAATATATGAATAAATAAAGTATTTACACAAAACATCAAAAAAACAAAATAGCACAATTGGTTGGGAGAATGTAAAACATCAGCCATGTTCTTCGGTGCCATCTTCTTAGAAGATCATGTGCTCTGGGGCCCACTGGTGTGTGAAGGGGGGGACCTAGAAACCACAAGACAGACAGACAAGGGTTCATTAGTGTTAGTTAAGACCCCTAACATTTATAGGACTGATGAAAATATTGCCGAAATGCAGGTAGTTCAAGTGTACTTGCCATTTGAGTAATGAATGCATTGGAAATTGTATTTACTGCACTAAAATGTATTGCACATGTGATTGTGATAGAAGGCAGTACAGTACATACCCAGCAGTGGCTCTCTGACAGTAGACAGGGAGAAACAACCTGAGGGAGTGAACTCTGTCTGGCCCAGGTCACACTCCAGGTATTCTACACTTGCAGTGCTGCGCACGTACACACACACACACACACACACGGTTATTGCTATGGGCATTGTATCACTGCAGAACCTTTCAACCAAACAAACAAAGTAACAAACACTACTCACTGGTTTAGTAAGGTACTGATGAGGTGACGGTTGAAGGTGGACTTCCCAACATTCTTAGCACCACATACTAGAATAATCAAATCAAATTTTATTTGTCACATACACATGGTTAGCAGATGTTAATGCGAGTGTAGCGAAATGCTTGTGCTTCTAGTTCCGACAATGCAGTAATAACCAACAAGTAATCTAACCTAACAAATTCCAACAACTACTACCTTATACACACAAGTGTAAAGGTTAAAATATGTACTAAAGATATACGAATGAGTTGATGGTACAGAACGGCATAGGCAAGATGCAGTAGATGGGTATAGAGTACAGTATATACATATGAGATGAAGTAATGTTAGGGAATATAAACATAAAGTGGCATAGTTTTAAAAGTGGCTAGTGATACATTTTTACATAATTTCCATCAATTCCATTATTAAAGTGGCTGGAGTTGAGTCAGTATGTTGGCAGCGGCCACTTAATGTAGTGGTGGTTTTTAACAGTCTGATGGCCTTGAGATAGAAGCTGTTTTCAGTCTCTCGGTCCCTGCTTTGATGCACCTGTACTGACCTCGCCTTCTGGATGATAGCGGGGTGAACAGGCAGTGCTCGGGTGGTTGTTGGTCCTTGATGATCTTTATGGCCTTCCTGTGACATCGGGTGGTGTAGGTGTCCTGGAGGGCAGTAGTTTGCCCCGCTGATGCGTTGTGCAGACCTCACTACCTCTGGAGAGCTTACGGTTGTGGGCGGAGCAGTTGCCGTACAGGCGGTGATACAGCCCGGAAGGGATGCTCTCGATTGTGCCACTCTGTAGAAGTTTGTGAGTGCTTTTGGTGACAAGCCGGAATTTCTCTGCCTTCCTGAGGTTGAAGAGGCGCGTGCTGTGCCTTCTTCAAAACGCTGTCTGTATTACCTCTTCTCTGGTATACATCAGTGATGTCGCTCTTGCTGCTGGTGAGTCTCTGATCCACCTCTACGCAGACGACACTATTCTGTTATACTTCTGGCCATTTCTTTTGAACACTTGTTTAACAACCCTCCAGGCGAGCTTCAATGCCATACAACTCTCCTTCGTTGGCCTCAATTGCTCTTAAATACAAGTTAAAACTAAAATGCATGCTCTTCAACCGAATCGCTGCCTGCACCTGCCCGCCTGGTCCAACATCACTACTCTGGGACGGCTCTGGACTTGAATATGTGGAACAACTACAAATACTAAGTGTCTGGTTAGACTGTAACTCTCCTTTCCAGACTCAACATCAAACATCTCCAATCCAAAAGTATAATCTAGAAATGCTTTCCTATTCCGCAACAAAAGCATCCTTCACTCATGCTGCCAAAACATACCCTTGTAAAAACTGACCATCCTACAATTCTCGACTTCGGGGATGTCATTTACAAAATAGCTCCAAAAACCCCTACTCAATAAATTGGATGCAGTCTATCACAGGCTCAATCACGTTTTGTCACCAAAGCCCCATATACTACTACCACTGCGACCTGTACACTCTCGTTGGCTGGCCCTCGCTTCATACTCGTCGCCAAACCCACTGGCTCCAGGTCATCTACAAGACCCTGCTAGGTAAAAGTCCCCCCTTATCTCAGCTCGCTGGTCACCATAGCAGCACTACCTGTAGCACACGCTCCAGCAGGTATATCCTCTTGGTTCACCCCAAAACCAATTCTTTCCTTTGGCCGCCTCTTCCTTCCAGTTCTCTGCTGCCAATGACTGGAACGAACTACAAAAATCTCTGAAACTGGAAACACTTATCTCCCTCACTAGCTTTAAGCACCAGCTGTCAGAGCAGCACATAGATTACTGCACCTGTACATAGCCCATCTATAATTTAGCCCAAACAACTACCTCTTTACCTACTGTATTTATTTATTTTGCTCCTTTGCACCCCATTATTTATATCTCTACTTTGCACATTCTTCCACTGCAAACCAACCATTCCAGTGTTTTTACTTGCTATATTGTATTTACTTCGCCACCATGGCCTTTTTTATATTTTCATTTATTTATATATATTTTTTGTTTGCCTTCACCTCCCTTATCTCACCTCACTTGCTCACATTGTATATAGACTTATTTTTCACTGTATTATTGACTGTATGTTTGTTTTACTCCATGTGTAACTATGTGTTGTTGTATGTGTCGAACTGCTTTGCTTTATCTTGGCCAGGTCGCAATTGTAAATGAGAACGTGTTCTCAACTTGCCTACCTGGTAAATAAAGGTGAAATAAAAATAAAATAAATTTGGCTAACCGGCATCCCACCATAAACACCGGCGCTTTAACTGCAAAACGAGCTTGCTATCTACCTCATATTAGTTAAAATACTTAAAATAAGGATAATTTGTGACAATAACCAGCAACGCAATCTGGACAAAAGATTTACTATAGCTCAGACTACTACACGGTCAAAACAAAAATGTCGAGTCTTCGCTCGTTACCACAGCCACAAAGTCATGATCATGGCTAAACCTCGCCTATTTCTCTCATTGAAATATAACCATAACCTTAACCACACTGCTAACAGTATGCCTAACCGTACCCGTACGAAGACCAAAAAGCTATTTTTTGTTTTCATAACTTTTTACGGCCATTTTGACTTTGTTCCTGTGGTAACTAGGAATATTGCTCAAATATAATGAACCTTCAAGGAGTTCACGCATGCTCAGCTGTTCACGTAGGGTGCGTTCGTATATTCGGTCTGGCTATTTATTCCAATTTCAGAGTAACTGATGACTTTACGAACGCTCAACACCCGTAGAATATGGCCGGTGTCAGTAAACGTCGGCAAAAAAACGTAATTAAATGGTTGCCAGCAGCACAGTTACAGACACCAACGCTCTGGATAACATGGAAACAGCCTAACCAGCTCTGCTAGGGCGAGTAAAGTAAAATGGTCACAGTGAAGTGTTCTCTAATTTGTGTCTGGAAGTGGCTAGTTTGGGTGCTTGACTGCTGTTGTGTGGTCAGAACGCTCGAATCAAGTCTACTCCTCAGCCAGAGTACGAAACGCTCTGAATTTACGAAAGGACAATCTGACAACGCTCTGAATTTACGAACGCCCAGAACGCACTCTGAGTGCACTCCAGATTGAATTTACGAACACACCCGTAGCTAGCTACTAGTGGAGTAGACAGACAGCTGACCATGCATCCACAAAACTGAACATAAACTCGAGAGAGAATTATCCAGTCAAACCCAAACGAATGCAATTCTATAGCTATACGATCGTATAATTTAAACGTGATGTTTACATGCTAAATTACACACGATTTCATTTCAATTTCACAGCACGACGCTAGCCTAAACGTCACATCCGGTCCCAACCGCCTGGCCTGGACTAAAAAGAACGCAATTCTTGTTCCTGAGACGTTAGTCAAAATAACTTTTTATACATTATATTATATTCACTGCACCATTCCGACAACTGATAGCAGTGATACGAATGTCAGCATCCTGCAAAGGTGAGGGTGACTCGCATCTCTGTTTCTGCTGGACAGATGAGTTTAGGGAGCGTCTGTATAATGTCTGAAACGTCGAGGTGCGTAGCTAGCTAGGGGTATAGGCCTAACGTTAGCTAATAATGTATAAGTATTGCATTTGTCTGTGTCTAATCTTCAACTAATTCTATTTATTTTACTATTAAATTATTATCTCATATAGCCACATGTTGGTATATTTGAAACTGCTCAACACCCTTGTGCAAATGTCCCATAAAGTGAATATCTAGCTAATAATGCACTTCATCTGAAGTCTGGACTAATTTTTACATTATGAATTGCTGATGATGCTATTGCATTTTCAAGAATGCTAATAGCCTAATGATATTAATATAAGTTACAGAAAATAACCTATTTTCTATCAGTTTTTCTGAATTTTCATCTGTTTTATGATCCTTTCAGCTGCATTACACTGAATCCAGTGTCCCTTGCAAGCAGCAATCTATTGTCAAGGGTGAGAAATGCATACGAAGGTGAGTAGCAACCATGCCCAACGGGTTTTGTCCTTTCTGAATGAGCAGAGGAGTCTCAGCTCGTTCTGTGATGCCAAGCTGACTGTAGGAGGAGGTGGGAGGGTGTACAATGCCCATCGCAATATCCTGGCCTGTTTCAGTGGGCGGTTCCAGGAGTCCGAGCCAACCACCACCATGGTTAAGGAGGTCTCCCTCCCAGAGGAGTTCCCCACTGATGGCCTGGAACTGCTTCTAGACTTTTTCTATACAGGGGAGTTAAACCTTGACTCTCTGAATCTGGAGAATGTGCGACAGGCTGCAGACAGCTTATGTGTACCAGATGCGCTCGCACTTTGTCAGCAGTTTGCCACAGAAGGGACAGTTTCTCCAGAAGGACTGCAGTCTGCATGTCTTCTGAGACATCATTTTAAGCCAATCTCAGCTGTAACTTATGTGGAAACCAAGGTCACCCTAAAAAGAGGGAGGCCCCCTAAAAAAAGAGGGAGGCCCAAAAAATCCCAAACCCCTAGTAGCGGCTCAAGTAAGAAGGATCGTCTGGAAGCTACCGCCACCACAACTGCCATCACAACTCGCTCTGGGAGTAGGGTGAAGGCCTCCAGATGCCCGCTTGGAGAGGGCCCCGGTGTGCGTCTCCTGCTCCATGGGGAGACCACTAGCAGGGGGACTCCACCACTAGTTATTAGCCTAAAGGATAGGAGTGATGGGGCTGAGGAGGGACAAAGCCTCCCTCAGCCTTCAGATACAACAGAGGTAGGCTACAATATGTTACCTTATCCTAAAGTGTTAATGTAAGATTGAGTGTGGAGGGAATGTGCCTACAGATTTGTAGGCACATCAAATATTGTCTCCCAGTTGCAGGTGGATGGGCCAGAAGATGTGATGAATGACCGTAGAGATGATGATGATGATTCATTGTATTTGACAGGTAACAGATGTGTTCGGCAGCCTTGTACCAGATTTGAGCTACAAAGCTAATTCTCATCTGCAGCCTCTTGATGAAGAAGACGATGATGATGATGATGATGATGATGATGGCGGTGGTGGTGGTGATTTGGTGGAGGGGGTAGCTGAGGACACTGATGAAGAGTATGTGCCCCATGCCCTGCCGTCTACCTCCTCCAGCCCCAAAGGCAGACGTAAAGGACCAACCAAAGCTGTCAATAAAGAGAACGGTGAACGGGCAGCCAAGGGGTCTACAAAGGGCTCTGTTCAGTGCCCCACCTGCAATAAGACCTTCCTCAGCAAGTATTACCTCAAAGTACACAACAGGTATATACATAACTGCTATCATATTGTATTGACTTTGCCAATCACCATGTCTATATTAAACCACCTTTGTCTTTACATGTTTGTTCTATTTAGATAACTTATATTTTGCAAGAGAGACCTGAATAATGAAAAATACCGGTATTATTGAATGACTAGTGTGAATCGTGTGTGTTTTCTGTTCTTCCTGTGTTCCTCAGGTGTCATACAGGTGAGAAGCCCTTTCCATGCTCAAAGTGTGGGAGGAGGTACTACAGGAAGGAGAATCTGATGGACCACCAGGCCAGAAACTGCAACTGTGGTGAAAAAATAAAAGCGGTGAGTGACCAGCAGGACCAAGGCCTTGTTTACTAGGCATCAATAGGAAGGAAACTGAGCATAAAGGGGAGGGACTACCTTGACATGTCCAATAAGTAAGTAGCCTTGCACAAGCCTTGGCTAATGCAAGCTGGAAAAGCTTATATGGCAGGAGCCGATCTCCTGTTTGTGTAGCGTGAGGCAGCTTGATGTACAAGTACACCTCCTGGACCGGACGCTAGTCTATCGCAGCGGAGACTCATCAGGTCCCATTTTTACTCTTTGGTATGACTCGGCCAGGGATTGAACTCCCAATCTCAGGATGGACATTCTAACCCCAAGGCCACTGACTTGTCCAATAGGAAATACCATAAATGATACAATGCTTTAGGTTTTTCCTCATGTACTGTATGTGTGTATTCTTGTTTTTACTACAGGTACACAACTGCCTTCAATGCCACATGTCATTTGACAGATTGGGGGATCTACGTCTGCACACGGTCTCCCATACAGGGGAAATGCCCAATAAGGTCCAGTACCTACCACAAATTATTATTATTTTTTTTTAAATTTAACCTTTTATTTAACTAGACAAGTCAGTTAAGAACAAATTCTTATTTACAATGACGGCCTACCGGGGAACAGTGGGTTAACTGCCTTGTTTAGGGGCATAATGACAGATTTTTACCTTGTCAGCTCGGGGATTCGATCCAGCAACCTTTCAGTTACTAGCCCAACGTTCTAACCACTAGGCTACCTGCCTCCCCGATACACAGTACTGTGAACATGTCATTAATTGACATTGTAAGACTTATCTCTGGTGTGTTTTGTATCAAACTCATATTGACTCATCGCTTGATGTTGTATCTATTTCAGTGTACGTCATGCTCGGAACAGTTCATGCATAAAAAAGATTTAAGAAGTCATGAAATCAAAATCCACGGTGCACCCAAACCACATGCAGTAAGTCTTTCTCTCCTTTGTGTTAATTGGTCTGCTTTTTCATGTATTCAATCCTTTATTCCTTCTGCATTATTGTCAAGATTTATGACTGCTTGCTTGCTGATCACCTTCTAACCTGTGATAATACTTTTTCCCATAGTGCTCTCTGTGCAGCAAAGCATACCTGTCTAAAACAGAGCTGCGTCTGCATGAGGCGTCCAAGCATCGTGGCGAGAAGCTCTTTGTGTGTGAGGAGTGTGACCATCGAGCCTCCAGCCGACACGGCCTGCAGATGCATATCAAAGCAATTCACAGGTGGGGCTGAGACTGGCCATGGTAGTGGAAGAGGGGTTTGTTACCTTGGGGGAGCTAGAATGTTTGACTCAGCCTTACTGTCGTGTGACGTGTTAAATAATGTGACGTCCCTGTTTGTCTTAATTTCTCAGAAACGAGCGTCCATTTGTGTGTGAGTACTGCAACCGTGCGTTCACCCAGAAGGCTAACCTTAACATGCACTTGCGGGTTCACACTGGAGAGAAGCCCCATCAGTGCCACCTCTGTGGGAAGACCTTCCGGACACAAGGTAACAACTTCCTCCTGCCCGCCATCCTCTCACTAGGCCCTGTAGATGGCAGAGCAGGACAAACCCATTTCTAACAACAAACGTAGCTGCTCAGATCATATGTTATGATTTAGTCTCATAGTAATCGTTTAGATACACACCGGTTCTGTCTCACAGACTAACACAAACTCTCACATTAACATCCAGTGTGCTTTCACACTGTCTATTCCAATGCTCAACATTGTGCTTGTGCCAATGCTTATGTCTGTTCATTCTGTTCATGTCTGTGTGATTTCAGCCAGTCTTGACAAGCACCACCGCACCCACACGGGAGAGCGTCCTTACAGCTGTGAGTTCTGTAACCAGCGCTTCACAGAGAAAGGACCAATGCTCCGCCATGTTGCCAGCAAGCACCAGGAGGACCGCCCTCACTGTTGCAAGATATGTGGCAAGACCTTCAAGGGTGAGAATGGCCACATGAGATCGTGGCACCACAGTTAAAATATATTTATTTCCTGTCATGTTGAGTTTACGAAAAGCTTTGTAGTACTAAGATCTTTGCCTAAAACAGGCTTAAGATTATTTATTTTATATTTTATTTAGCCTTTATTTAACTAGGCAAGTCAGTTAAGAACAAATTCTTATTTACAATGGCGGCCTAACCCGGACGACGCTGGGCCAATTGTGCGCCGCCTATGGGACTCCCAATCACGGCCGGTTGTGATACAGCCTGGAATCCAACCAGGGTCTGTAGTGACGCCTCTAGCACTGAGATGCAGTGCCTTAGACCGCTGCACCACTCGGGAGCCATTATCATAGCGCTACAAAATGTTTGGGAATCTCACACCTAATCAGTAGATTGCTTCCAGAAGTGATTCCATCCCGACTTCAGTTGAACAAGACAAGTTTGCCATATGTTTTCTTATTGTCTACCCGCCAGCCATCGAGCAGCTCCACGTACATGTGCGTCGCCATCAGGGCATGAGGAAGTTTGAGTGCGAAAAGTGTGGCTACAAGTTTACCAGACAGGTAGGCCATGCATTTCCAGTGTGCTAGCTTGGTTCTTCAAATTTCATGCACGCCTACTGCTCACCCAGCCACTGAGGGGATCATTAAATTTGTATTCAATTTATATGAACGCTGAAGTCTCCTCTTTTTTTCCAGGCTCACTTACGGCGTCATGTTCAGGTCCACACCCGTACAGAGAACTACAATCCACGGGAGAGAAAGCTACGGAACCTGATAGTGAAGGATGTGGGGTTGCCGGATGAGACTAGCCCCTCACAGATACCACCCACTGAGAAGGAGACACCCGAGGGGCCAGCGCCTGTCTCTGGACCCAGTGTCCCAGTCTCTGTTCCTGTCTCTGGACCTATACCTGGACCTGGAACTGTACTAGGAGCCAGTGACATCCTCAGGGTGGTGATCCAGCCCCTTACAGAGGAGGTGGTGTCCAGCCAAGGGCAGATGGAGGTGGGCTTTACCCAGGTTGGGGTGGCACAGGGACATGGCCAGGTGGATGTGATGTCCATCAGCCAGGGTTTGACTTTGGCGGCGCATAGCTTCAATGTGACAGATGTGATGGAGCAGACTCTCCTGGTCGCAGATTACCCCATCCCTGAGACCACGGTGGAGCTGGAGGACATACAGGAGGATCCTCCTGCTAAGAGCAAGGCCTGAGGACTAAGAGCAAGGCCTGAGGACTAAGAGCAAGGCCTGAGGACTAAGAGCAAGGCCTGAGGACTAAGAGCAAGGCCTGAGGATCTAAGAGCAAGGCCTGAGGACAGGACAGACTGGTTAGTATCTCAGACCACTAGACATTCTCATTGGAGAACACTAGAGCAGCTTGAGTACTGCAAGACTTCAAGAACTCCCAGTGTGGCTACTCGCTCTGCTCTGCAGTCGAAGCATTCATTTAATTTCAGTCATTATTGTAACCATGTTTTCTGTCTAAATTACTGTACAGAAGAACTGGTTCCCACTCAGCCCAGTAGATGATGAACCCCTCAAGACATTCCCCTACTCTGTGGACATCATTCATTTTGCCTGTGCATTGGGTCTGACAATGTAATATAAGTTGGCTTAGGTTTTATGAAGTTTGTTGTGTTTTTACACAATAGGTCAGGTTGTGAGAAGTGAATGTAAATCAATGGGATTGTCTTGCATCAAGTCAAACGGTAAACAGAATAAAGTGGCAGTCCTGCCTGCAGTTTTATTGTAATCACACTGTAAGGATGACCTCACTACAGTATACAAACAATGCAAATATGAAAAACTGTTTGGACAACACAAACAACTTGTATGAAAACTAAGAAAACACACAACCGAATGGAATTACAGTAAGTAAACAATACTAAAATTAACTTTAGTCAAAGACATGTTGCATGAATAAATTGAGAATGTGTTACCACCTCCAGTTATCATAACAGCGGTTGTCACCGGTATCTATCTTCATATGTACCTCTGCCTCCTGTTGCACTAGGAAAACACACTAACATTTATATGAACTAACACTACAAATACGTTTTCATAAATAAAACTAAACCATTCTAATAAAATATTAAAGCAACTATAATAAAATAAATGTACTTTGAAAGAAAATATGACCAATACTTCATGCAGGCTAGATTGGTAGTCGTGCCAATTAGGTGTAAACAGTCAGTCTGGCTGAGGGAGAGCAAAACGGTGATCAGCATCTGATAATCTATCATATCAATAGAACAGGGACACACCTATTTAATCTATCACTTTGATGTGGTTTTAGCAACCCAGTTCCAGTTGCATCACATGCTCTGATTCCATCCTACGGTTCCATAGTTGTACAGCACTTGACAAGTCTCCAGATTAATTTCTCAACCGTTATCAAAGCTGGTTAGTGCTGGAAAACATTGTGGTGGTTGTATTAGCTTTTGGAATGTATGGGATCATGCCACTGATTATGAGCAATAATGTTGGCTCTCACGCTAAACAACCGGAAAGTGGAAAACAACTCTGTAGTTAGTTGATTAAGTAAGATAAAAAATCTAAATAAAAGATATACAGTTGAAGTCGGAAGTTTACATACACTTAGGTTGGAGTCATAAAAACTTGTTTTTCAACCACTCCACACATTTCTTGTTAACAAACTATAGTTTTGGCAAGTCGGTTAGGACATGTACTTGTGCATGACACAAGTAATTTTTCCAACAATTGTTTACAGACAGATTATTTCACTTATAATTCACTGTATCACAATTCCAGTGGGTCAGAAGTTTACATGCACTAAGTTGACTGTGCCTTTAAACAGCTTGGAAAATTCCAGAAAATTATGTCATGGCTTTAGAAGCTTCTGATAGGCTAATTGACATAATTTGAGTCAATCAGAGGTGTACCTGTGGATGTATTTCAAGGCCTATCTTCAAACTCAGTGGCTCTTTGCTTGACATCATGGGAAAATCAAAAGAAATCAGCCAAGACCTCAGATTTTTTTTTTTGTAGACCTCCACAAGTCTGGTTCATCCTTGGGAGAAATTTCCAAATGCCTGAAGGTACCACGTTCATCTGTACAAACAATAGTACGCAAGTATAAACACCATGGGAACGTGCAGCCGTCATACCGCTCAGGAAGGAGACTCGTTCTGTCTCCTAGAGATGAACATACTTTGGTGCAAAAAGTGCAAATCAATCCCAGAACAACAGCAAAGGACCTTGTGAAGATGCTGGAGAAAACGGGTACAAAAGTATCTATATCCACAGTAAAACGAGTCCTATATCGACATAACCTGAAAGGTCGCTCAGCAAGGAAGAAGCCACTGCTCAAAACCCACCATAAAAAAGACAGACTACTGTTTTCAACTGCACATCAGGACAAATATCATACTTTTGGAGAAATGTCCTCTGGTCTGATGAAACAAAAATGGAACTGTTCGGCCATAATGACCATCGTTATGTTTGGAGGAAAAAGGGGGATGCTTGCAAGCCGAAGAACACCCTCCCAAACGTGAAACAGGAGGGTGGCAGCATCATGTTGTGGGGGTGCTTTGATGCAGGAGGGACTGGTGCACTTCACAAAATCGATGGCATCATGAGGCAGGAAAATTATGTGGATATATTGAAGCAATATCTCAAGACATCAGTCAGGAAGTTAAAGCTTGGTCGCAAATGGGTCTTCCAAATGGACAATGACCCCAAGCATACTTCCAAAGTTGTGGCAAAATGGCTTAAAGACAACAAAGTCAAGGTATTGGAGTGGCCATCACAAAGCCCTGACCTCAATCCCATAGAAAATGTTTGGGCAGAACTGAAAAAGCGTGTGCGAGCAAGAAGGCCTACAAACCTGACTCATTTACACCAGCTCTGTCAGACAAAATGGGCCAAAATTCACCCAACGTATAGGAAGCTTATGGAAGGCTACCCGAAACGTTTGACCCAAGTTAAACAATTTAAAGGCAGTGCTACTAAATACTAATTGAGTGTATGTAAATTTCTGACCCACTGTTAATGTGATGAAAGAAATAAAAGCTAAAATAAATCATTCTCCCTACTATTATTCTGACATTTCACATTCTTAAAATAAAGTGGTGATCCTAACTGACCTAAGCCAGGGAATTGTTATGTTTTTATGAATTTTTAGGATTAAATGTCAGGAATTGTGAAAAACTGAGTTTAAATGTATTTGGCTAAGGTGTATGTAAACTTCCGACTTCAACTGTATAACCATAATCTAGATAATACACTACTGCCTGCCGTAGATGTCCATGTATGTGTAGATTGTGCTTTCCCCAACATGAGACCTTCATACCCAGACAGTCTATTAGTCCAGTCAATAATATGCCCATTGATCATGATCAATGACAGTGTGGTAGGCAAGTGAATTACATGGGGATCACAAAATTGCACACATGTTCAGTCACATAAGCACAATGTAATGTAATTACAGTCCTATAGTGATCACATCCATGCAGGATCACTTGATCACTCTGTCTTTCCACCTTTTGTTCTTTAGCATCATAATGAGGTGTATGTTTTCACAGTAAACCTAAAATGGCTTGTCCATGGAGTGTGTTACACTGGGTTGACGTCGTGGTTCTGGTTGAGGTTGTGGTTGTGCAGGGCCTGGTTGCGGTGGTGTCGGTGCAGGTGGATGGAGTTAGCCTCGGGCAGGTCGATGGGTTCGAAAGCGTTGGATACGGCGGGCATGAGCTGGCGGAAGATGCTGACACTACCATGCCAGAAGGTGGGCTGGGGAAGGCGGCCTGCGGGTGTCCAGGTATGGGTGGAGGGGTCGTAGGCCTCCACCATGTCAGACAGCTCAAATGTGTTGTCATAGCCACCAGACACAAAGAGACGACCACCCAGGACTGCCACACTGCCTCCTACATGGACCTGAAGAAGGAAACAGTACATCTTTTGATATAAATACTATAAAGGCAGAGGGAAAAATCTGCCAGGCCATAACATTAGCACCTCCTGTGTGTCACATACCTGTGTCATGGGGCTGATCTTGTCCCATTCATTCTTCTGAGGGTTATAGATGTCGACCTCTGCCGAGTCATCCCTAGAAAGCAAGAATCCAGAGTGAGAAATGTCACGCCTAGCCTGTGGCTGTTTGTAGAGCATGGCGCTTGCAATGCCAGGGTCGTGGAATCGATTCACACAGGGGACAATTATGAAACAAACTGAGACAGCCTATATGGAGGAGGTCAGAGACCTGGCAGTGTGACAAAGGAGCTGATCGTGGACTATAGGAAAAGGAGGGCCGAACAGGCCCCCATTATCATCGACGGGGCTGTAGTAGAGTGTGTCGAGGGTTTCAAGTTCTTCGTGTCTACATCACCAACAAACTATCATGGTTCAAACACACCAAGACAGTTGTGAAGAAAGCACAACAAAACCTTTTCCCACTCAGACTGAAAAGATTTGGCATGGGTCCCCAGATCCGCAAAGTTATACTGCTGCACCATCGAGAGCATCCTGACTGGTTGCATCACTGCCTGGTATGGCAACTGCTCTGCATCCGACCATAAGGCGCTACAGAGGGTAGTGCATACGGCCCAATACATCACTGGGCCCAAGCTTCCTGCCATCCAGGACCTATATACTAGATGGTGTCAGAGGAAGGCCCAAAAAATTGTCAGACTCCAGTCACCCAAGTCAGACTATTCTCTCTCCTACTGCACGGCAAGTGGTACCGGAGCGCCAAGTCCAGGTCCAAAAGGCTCCTTAACAGCTTCTACCCCCAAGCTATAAGACTGCTTAACAAGTATTCAAATGACCACCCGGACTAATTACATTGACACCCCCACCCTCCCTTGTTTTTACACTGCTGCTACTCGCTGTTTATTATCTATGCATAGTCACTTTACCCCAACTTACATGTACAAACTACCTCGACTAACCTGTATCCCCGCACATTCTCGGTAACCCCTCTATATAGCCCCGTTATTGTTATGTCATTTTATTGTTACTTTTTTACTTTATTGAGTAAATATTTTCTTAACTCTTTCTTGAACTGCACTGTTGGTTATGGGCTTGTAAGTAAGCATTTCACGGTAAGGTTGTATTCGGCACATGTGACAAATCAAAATTTATTTGATGCATTCAATCAGTGTTGTAGTACTCGAGACCAGTCTCGAGATCACATATTAATTGTCTTGGTCTTGATACATTTGTACTCGGTCTCGGACAATGAGGACTCGTCATTTCTTCCTGAGACCAGCCAAGACCAGTGGAGGAAAAAACGAATTATCAGCCCCTGTTCAGTCACCACATGAGTCTCCTTTGCCAGGCCAGATATCCACACTCCTTTCATGACACATTTTTATATCTTATAGACTATTAAAACCTGGGCTTTCTACTTTACTCATAACATTACTGTCCTTTACTTTTGTTGAAACATATCCTAAAACCTTGTCACGCTCTTTGGAATTTCTTTGCTCCCCTAGAAGAGGAGATGGGGAAATTATTTGAGAGTTGTGCACTCGCCTAGGGTAGGCCGGGGGAAATTGTAACATTTAGAATTTGTATCTGTTATTTAGAGACCATGGTTAGTGATGATTTGTCGTGGCTCTCTATTTGCCCTTATAATCACATTTTTTCCATTCTGAATGGCTAAAGAATCCATATGTTCTTCTGAAATATTGACACAGAAATACTGTACATTTTGAGCTCTTATTACTGTGGTCTTAAATTGGAATCGCATTGTTCTGGTCCCGGTCTTGACTGTGTCTCGCCCCCGTCCCGGTCTTGACTGTCTCGCCCCCGTCCCGGTCTTTACTGTGTCTCGCCCCCGTCCCGGTCTTGACTGTGTCTGGCCCCCGTCCCGGTCTTGACTGTGTCTCGCCCCCGTCCCGGTCTTGACTGTGTCTCGCCACCGTCCCGGTCTTGACTGTGTCTCGCCCCCGTCCCGGTCTTGACTGTGTCTCGCCCCCGTCCCGGTCCTTGACTGTGTTCCGCCCCCGCCGGTCTTGACCTGTGTCTCGCCCCCGTCCCGGTCTTGACTGTGTCTCGCCCCCGTCCCGGTCTTGACTGTGTCTCGCCCCCGTCCCGGTCTTGACTGTCTCGCCCCCGTCCCGGTTTTGACTGTGTCTCGCCCCTGTCCCGGTCTTGACCCTGTCTTGTCTTGGTCTTGACTAGGACTCTATTTAGCTTCACCTTGTAGGTCTTGGTCTTGATTCGGTCTCGCTATGTGGTCTCGAACACAACATTGCACTCAATACTGTAAGTCGCTCTGGATAAGAGTGTCTGCTAAATGACTAAATGTAAAACCATATACCATTCATCCTCGCTTTCTGTTTAACAGCTACAGCTGTCCTTAACATTAGGACAGAAATATTGACCTCTATGTACTTCCACATTATTTAGCAAGTTTCTATCTCATCCAACCCTTTATAAAGTTGATCCCATTTAGATTTAAAATAATTTTCAAATACTTTTTCACTGTCCCACATTCCTGTCCATATTCTCCTCACCTGACAAAGTAGATGAGCCCATTGAGAGTGACCGTCTTGGGAGCGAAAGACCACGGTGGCAGCTCGCCACAGTTGACCAGGGTCCAGCGGTTGGTGTCCACATCGTAACACTGTATGGCCATGTTGTCCTCCCCTGTTGTGGTCATGGAGCCGATGGCGTAGAGACGCCCCTTACAGGTGGTGGTGGAGCAGTTGTCCATGGAGTGCAGCATGGGGGGCAGGGCCTCCCAGCAGTCCAGCGCGTGGTCGTAGCGCTCCGTGCTGTCTGGCGCCACCACATACAGCTGACCTCTGAGGACACAGGAACTGTGGTACTCCCGGGCTTTGAGCATTGGCGACACCTCGGTCCACTCGTTAACGCTGGAGTTGTAGCGCCACACGCCGTCATAGAGACGCGAACCGTCAGATCCTCCTAGGGTGCAAAGGACAGGAGAGAGGTGTGTTTGAGATGGAAGAGATCCACAAAAGACATGCTGTTCTTCACATGTGGTCAGGTTACAGCTAAGTGGTGCTAATTGAAAAACCATGCATCACCCTTGGGTGTTCTAGCACAGAGGAAATCACCAATAGGTCAGACATGAGATCTGGGTATAAGCTTTATTTGGAAGAATACTTGCCACATTTTATATGCTGAATAACTTGGCAACTGAATAATATATCTTCATTTCAATACTTCTTTCAGTTTCCTCAACATGTGTTGTACTCATTCTATGTCTGTTTAGCAGCTGTAGCTTCACCTTGTAGGTTTAATGACAGTAAGGACATTGAATCAACCTGTCACCTTTCATAACACTAGCCCATCTCCCAACCATGTGCTCTGTGATGCAGCCACCTGCTGTAAGGTATGAGAGCACTGCTAATGATTTATGACCCCCATCACTGTCCTGACAGAATTACAGGCAGAGTGTGAGGGCCTGAGATGTTTCTCAATGGAAACACTCTTCCTGATCCTGAAAGCCATTCGCTGATGATGATGGCCTCTTTGAGAGACCTAGTTTCAAGTACTATTTAAAAGAGGTGATTGATTGAGCTAGCCTGGCTTAATTAATGAACCAATAGGATCGCCCTAAAACGGTCAAAACTGACCATCTCCAGGCGGGTTCAAATACACACTCAAAGTATATAAAATATTTCAAATAGTATTTGAACCCAGGTCTGTGTCTCAGTGAGCCCACCAACCACTGCTGCAGTCTTGGCAGGACAGCATGATCCTCCCACCTAGCTAGCTCACCTCAACGCTCCTCCCTCTCATATAGCCAGAGTGGCTGGCTGTGGTTTATTTAAACTCTTACTGCCTGCCTGCTATTTCATAAGATTCACTGACTGGAAGGCTGCAGAGCATTCTGGTAACAGTGACTAAGACATCACACAGCAACTGTAACCACTTATGTAAACTGCTGTCCGTTGTATATAAACACATCACACTGATGTAGATTGTGTTTTAAACATATAGACTAACCTACAGTATAAAGAAAGATTATATGCTGATGGAGCCAGTGAAATTCAATACATTTTATACCTTTTCACATTTATAAACTACCAATTACCATTCATTAATCCAATATAAAATATACCTTGATAGTTATGTGTTACCAAACAACATAAATAGTGTGTTCAAGAGTGTATAACGAGCATTGTCAACCTACCTGTGACATACATATCATTGCCCAGGGCGGCCATACTGTAGCCCCCTCCCAGGTGATCGGGGAACTCGGCCAGGTAGCGCCACTGTCCAGTCTGAGGGTTATAACAGTCCACAGTGACCAGCTCGTCACAGTCCTGGTCACAGCCTCCCACCACCACCAGGATCTCAGCCAGTCCGGTTGAGGGCCGTGGCCGCATGCGTTGGCAGGGTCTGTCGTGGCGGTCGTACTCACACGACTGGAAGCTCCGGGCCTCGCTCACCATCCTCAGGCAGGAGGGGGAGAGGTAAACCAGGGGGTCGCTTTCCACGTGGGCGAGTAGATAGAACCGACGTACAAAGGGTAGTCTGACCTGCTCCAGCAGCGTGGGCCAGTAGTGGAGCCGCCTCTGTAAGTCTGCTTTGACCCAGCGCACCGCGATCTGATAGACCGTTTCCTCCTTGTCCACACACAGCGCATCGTCCGACACGAATTCCAGCAGCCGTTTCCAGGGCAACCGCTCAAAGTCCTTGCCTTTGGCTAGGTCCACAATGTTCTTGAGGACGAAGCGGCGGGCGCTGACGGCCAAGTCACGGCAGGCGTAGGCCTCTGCAAAGTCCTGGATCTCCAGGCAGTTGGAGACGTCTAATCTCTGCTCCAAGAAGGCACAGCAGGCCTCTTTAACGGAGGGGAACTGGAACAGGTCGGCCGTCTTCAGCAGGAGGTCTACATTATCCTGGGTGACTGTGACTCGGCCTGTATAACAGAAGTCCACCAGCAGGCCCAGTAGTTCAGCAGACACCTCGTGAAGGACCACACGGTCCATGGCGCTCTCTCTCAGTGTCCCGGCGAACATGGCCCTGAAGTAGGTGCTGGCTGCGGCCAACACAGTCCGGTGGCAGTGGAACTCGCGGCCCTCGGCGCAGAGCGTGACGTCAAAGAACTTGCGCTCTGCGCGGAGTTCGTGGATCCCCCGGAGCAGGTTAAAGGCGTGGGCCGTGTCGAAGAAGGGCAATGTGGATGGCTGTGTCTGCATGACTGGCTTCTCAGACATCACTTCTCTCTCCATCACTCCTCCCTCCATCTCTTTTGTCTGGATCTCTCGAAGAGGTTGTACTTAGAAGACAGGGTTAATCTGAAAACAGAAACACCATTATAATTTCTGTTACAATCACTTCTAAATGGGTTCAGGTTCACAGATTCACAAACACGGTACCACACAATCTAAATATGAAGCCTACAAACCAAAATAACAACAACTAAATGAGCAACACTGTGTAGGTATTCAACAGAGTTAGCATAAGAATTAGCAAGTTCAGCTACTTACAGAAACCTCTGGTATTTTCAATACAAATAACAACCAGCTGAATTACAGTAAAGCCAATGGTGAGGATCCCCTAACTGAAGAGCCCTACTGGGCGTAATAGGCGGTAAAACAACACAATAAACAAACAGTAGCCTGCCTTCTAGAAAGTAAGACTGTACATTGCACAGCTCCAGTGACTATGAGCAGCTCCCTGTCCGTGTTAAAGAAAGAGAGCTTTCCTGTGCTGTGGGTCTAAATATACTTTGACAGGCAGTGTCCATTTCCATTGGATGGAGGGGGGTGGTACACCCCACATCAAATCCCCCCTCTTCTCATATACCTGTCTGCCTACCGTACGTCCTCCTATCCGCCCCCATGAGGTAGTCGTCAAACTAGAGCCTGCCAGCCTGCCTCTGGCCTGCTCACAGTCACCCTCAGACTCAAACACTGCACTCATAATACCCACAAATCAGCTTCCTAAAAACAACTGACAAACTAAATCAACCATCTGTTTTAATCAGGCCACACACAAGAAATACCTCTACTTGACGAAGAGAAAGTCTTAGTTATTTGACAACTGGTTTAACACTATAAATCACTGCGTCATGTCACAATATAATGAGAGCTCCCTGGTTTCTCACTGAAAAGTTATTACCAGCTGCTGTAATAAGGCCATACACAGAGAATTACCCCATCTTGACGAGCAGAGAGTCTCACAGTTTCTCAATGTTACAATGTGTTAGGATTTAAAAACTGTCAGCGTGTGTCATGACTCTTGCAAGGCTAATTTAAACTCCTGGGTTTCTCACTAAAAGCCAATTATTTTCAAAGGCTGCCATAGACTTGAATTAGCTGATTTTGATCAGTGTTATTCTACAGGTTATGACATTGGGGCGCTTCAACAACAACCAGTCATCTGAAGGGCAAGTAAAAACTTTGGGATTGCTACATGCAGGGCTTGACTTTGACTGAAATAGGTGCTGGTACTCGTGTTGGGTGCCGGTACTGTTTATATTTAGGTGAAGGAGTTCCACAATATGTTTGAGCTAATATTCTATAAGAGGAACAGGAGCTTAAGCAGTAGAACATATGTGTGCTCCGGTGAGCTCCTGCCCAACAAGATTTCAGGTGGAATTACGGGATACTCATGTCTTCTTAAAATACACAGGTATGTCTTTACAGAGATACGCTTCATGAAAGGCAAGGCAGCTATCTATCTCCTGGCCTTCTACGGCAGAAAAAACAACAAGCTGACGAGCATTGAGTCTCAGCCTAGTAGACAGCTCACATTCCACACCAGGATTAAACAATGGAGTCAGCCGTTGGTCGGTCAACAGAGCCCTGTGAGCGATGAGCCAACTCCCACCAAGGACAGCGCAGGGATCGGGATCGGCTAGATTCAGCCGCGGGACGTTTTTTACATTTATTTTTTGCTTTTGAGCGGATGGTCAGGGCTCCAGAACATACACTGACCAAAAATATAAACGCAACATGCAACAATTTCAAAGATTTTACCTAGTTACAGTTCATATAAGGAAATCAGTCAATTGAAATAAATTGATTAGGCCCAAATCTATGTATTTCACATCAGCGGGAGTGCAGATATGCTTCTGTTTGTCACAGATACCTTTAAAAAAAAAGAGGGTAGGGGCGTGAATCAGAAAACCGGTCAGTATTTACTGTGACCACCATTTGCCTCATGCAGAATGGCACATCTCCTTTCCATAGAGTTGATCAAGCTATTGATTGTGGCCTGTGGAACGATGTCCCACTCCTCTTCAATGGCTGTGTGAAGTTGCTGGATATTGGCGGGAACTGGAACACGCTATCGTACACGTTGATCCAGACAGAGCATCCCAAACAGAGGCTAAGCTACAGGACTGTTTTGCTAGCACAGACTGGAATATGTTCCGGGATTCCTCCGATGGCATTGAGGAGTACACCACATCAGTCATTGGCTTCATCAATAAGTGCATTGATGACGTTGTCCCCACAGTGACCGTACGTACATACCCATTCCAGAAGCCATGGATTACAGTCAACATCCGCACTGAGCTAAAGGCTAGAGCTGCCGCTTTCAAGGAGCAGGACTCTAACCCGGAAGCTTATAAGAAATCCCGCTATGCCCTCCGACGAACCATCAAACAGGCAAAGTGTCAATACAGGACTAAGATTGAATCGTACTACACCGGCTATGACGCTCGTCGGATGTGGCAGGGATTGCAAACCATAACAGACTACAAAGGGAAGCACAGCCGAGAGCTGCCCAGTGACACGAGCCTACCAAACGAGCTAAACTACTTCTATGCTCGCGCATCAGCTGTTCCGGAAGACTGTGTGATCACGCTCTCCGCAGCCAATGTGAGTAAGACCTTTAAACAGGTCAACATTCACAAGGCCACAGGGCCAGACAGATTACCAGGACGTGTACTGCGAGCATGCGCTGACGAACTGGCAAGTTTCTTCACTGACATTTTCAACCTCTCCCTGTCCGAGTCTGTAATAGTCCCTGTGCCCAAGAACACTAAGGTAACATGCCTAAATGACTACTGACTTGTAGAACTCACGTCTGTAGCCATGACGTGCTTTGAAAGGCTGGTCATGGCTCACATCAACGCCATTATCCCAGAAACCCTAGACCCACTCCAATTTGCATACCACCCTAACAGATCCACAGATGATGCAATCTCTATTGCACTCCACACTGCCCTTTCCCACCTGGACAAAAGGAACACCTATGTGAGAATGCTATTCATTGACTACAGCTCAGCGTTCAACACCATAGCTCATCAATAAGCTAAGGACCCTGGGACTAAACACCTCCCTCTGCAACTGGATCCTGGACTTCCTAACGGGCCACCCCTAGGTGGTAAGGGTAGGTAAAAACACATCCGCCACGCTGATCCTCAACACAGGGGCCCCTCAGGGGTGCGTGCTCAGTCCCCTCCTGTACTCCCTGTTCACTCATGATTGCACGGCCAGGCTCGACTCCAACACCATCATTAAGTTTGCCGATGACACAACAGTGGTAGGCCTGATCAACGACGAGACAGCCTATAGGGAGGAGATCAGAGACCGGCGGCGGATGAATGAGATGGGCCTCAGGATCTCATCACAGTATTTCTGTGCATTCAAATTTCCATCAATAAAATGCAATTGTGTTCGTTGTCCGTATCTTATGCCTGCCCTACCATGGGGCACTTTGTTCAAAACATTGACATCACAACGTTAAAACTGAGATTCATCCGTGAAGAGCACACTTCTCCAGTGTGCAGTGGCAATCAAAGGTGAGCATTTGCCCACTGAAGTTGGTTACAACACCAGCCAAACTGAGCAATTGGAAGAGAAGGGTCTTGGTCAGGGAGGTGACCAAGAACCCGATGGTCACTCTGACCCGAGCTCCAGTTCCTCTGTGGCGATGCAAACAGTCAGGATGCTCTCAATGGTGCAGCTGTAGAACCTTCCAGAAGGACAACCATCTCTGCAGCACTCCACCAATCAGGCCTTTATGGTAGAGTGGCCAGACGGAAGCTACTCTTCGATAAAAGGCACATGACAGCCCACTTGGAGTTTGCCAAAAGGCACCTAAAGGACTCTCAGACCATGAGAAACAACATTCTCTGGTCTGATGAAACCAAGATTGAACTCTTTGGCCTGAATGCCAAGTGTCACGTCTGGAGCAAACCTGGCACCATCCCTACGATAAAGCATGGTGGTGGCGGCATCATACTGTGGGGATGTTTTTCAGCAGCAGAACCTGGGAGACTAGGCGGGGTCAAGGAAAAGATGAACGGAGCAAAGTACAGAGAGATCTATGATGAAAACCTCCAGAGCGCTCAGGACCTCAAACTAGGGTGAAGGTTCACCTTCTAACAGGACAACGACCCTAAGCACACAGCCAAGACAACACAGCAGTGGCTTCGGAACAAGTCTCTGAATGTCCTTGAGTGGCCCAGCCAGAGCCCGGACTTGAGCCCGATCGAACATCTCTGGAGAGACCAGAAAATAGCTGTGCAGCAACGCTCCCCATCCAACCTGACAGAGCATGTGAAGATCTGCAGAGAAAAATGTGAGAAACTCCCCAAATACAGGTGGGCCAAGCTTTTATTTAAATGTTTTATTTATTTAACCTTTACCTAGGCAAGTCAGTTAAGATCAAATTCTTATTTACAATGACGGCCTACCAAAAGGCAAAAGGTCTCCTGCGGGGACAGGGGGTTAAAAATACTAAATGTATAAAATATAAATATAGCACAAACACATCACGCAACAGAGACAACACAACACTACATAAAGAGAGAACTTGTAACAATCTGGGTGTAGTGGGTGTGAAGTCAGGCGCAGGAAGCAGAGAGTTCAGTGGTAGTGCAAATTTAATGCACAAAACGGTGAACAAAAGCCACCCCACAAAACACAGGGCGCACACAAAACAAAATGCCCCAAAACCGGGGACTGCAACAGTCCAGCAAAACCCACAAAACACGTATACCTCAAACGTGCACCCTAATTACACAAACAATCCCGCACAAATAGCAGGCGGGCCTGCTGGGTAATATAGCCCAACTAATTAACCAAACACAAAACAGGTGAAACCAATAAACAGAAAAGGGGAAAAAAGGATCAGTGGCAGCTAGTAGGCCGGTGACGACGACCGCCGAGCGCCACCCGAACAGGAAGGGGAGCCACCTTCTGTAGGAATCGTGACAGACCTAAGACAACAACATAGCAAGGCAGCAACACATGACAACACAGCATGGTAGCAACACAACATTACAACTGAATAGCTCCCGCGATATGCAACTTTTCAGGGAAGTCAGGAACTAATACACTCAGTCAGTTAGGAAAGCTATTTGCTTCCTGTAGCACTAATTCCCAAAAACTTAGGGACACTGTAAAGTCCATGGAGAATAAGAGCACCTCATCCCAGCTGCCCACTGCACTGAGGATAGGAAACACTGTCACCACTGATAAATCTACAATAATCGATCATTTCAAAAATATTTTTCCACGGCTGGCCATGCTTTCCACCTGGCTACCCCTACCCTGGCCAACATCTCAGCACCCCCTGCAGCAACTTGCCCCCCCGCGCTTCTCCTTCACCCAAATCCAGACAGCTGATGTTCTGAAAGAACTGCAAAATCTGGATCGCTACAAATCAGCTGGGCTAGACAATCTGGACCCTCTCTTTCTAAAATGATCCGCCAAAATTGTTACAACCCCTATTACTAGCCTATTCAACCTCTCTTTCGTATCGTCTGAGATCCCCAAAGATTGGAACGCTGCCGCGGTCATCCCCCTCTTCAAAGGGGGAGACACTCTAGACCCAAACTATTATAGACCTATATCTATCCTACCCTGCCTTTCTAAAGTCTTCTAAAGCCAAGTTAATAAACAGATCACTGACCATTTCGAATCCCACCTTACCTTCTCCACTATGCAATCTTTTTTCCGAGCTGGTCATGGGTGCACCTCAGCCACGCTCAAGGTCCTAAACGATATCATAACAGCCATCGATAAAATACTTTCTTTCGACTCTGTCAATCATCGCATTCTTATCGGCAGACTCAATAGCCTTGGCTTCTCTAATGACTGCCTCGCCTGGTTCACCAACTACTTCTCAGATAGAGTTCAGTGTGTCAAATCGGAGGGCCTGTTGTCCGGATCTCTGGCAGTCTCTATGGGGGTGCCACAGGGTGCAATTCTCAGGCAGACTCTTTTCTCTGTATATATCAATAATGTCGCTCTTGCTGCTGGTGATTCTCTGATCCACCTCTACGCAGATGACATCATTCTGTATACTTCTGGCCCTTCTTTGGACACTGTGCTAACAAACCTCCAAACAAGCCTCAACGCCATACAACACTCCTTCCGTGGCCTCCAACTGCTTTTAAATGCTAGTAAAACTAAGTGCATGCTCTTCAACCAATTGCTGCCCGCACCCTCCCGCCCGACAAGCATCACTACTCTGGACGGTTCTGGACAACTACAAATACTTAGGTGTCTGGTTAGACTGTAAACTCTCCTTCCAGACTCACACTAAGCATCTCCAATCCAAAATTAAATCTAGAATCGGCTTCCTATTTCGCAACAAAGCCTCCTTCACTCATGCCGCCAAACATACCCTCGTAAAACTGACTATCCTACCGATCCTTGACTTCGGCGATGTCATTTACAAAATAGCCTCCAACACTCTACTCAGCAAACTGGTTGTAGTCTATCACAGTGCCATCCGTTTTTTCACCAAAGCCCCATATACTACCCACCACTGCGACCTGTATGCTCTCGTTGGCTATATATCCGTCACCAAACCCACTGGCTCCAGGTCAACTATAAGTCTTTGCTTGGTAAAGACCCGCCTTAACTCAGCTCACTGGTCACCATAGCAACACCCACCCGTAGTACGCACTCCAGCAGGTATATTGCACTGGTCATCCCCAAAGCCAACACTTCCTTTAGCCGCCTTTTCTTCCAGTTCTCTGCTGCCAATGACTGGAACGAAATGCAAAAATCACTGAAGCTGGAGTCTTATATCTCCCTCCCTAACTTTAAGCATCAGCTGTCAGAGCAGCTTACCGATCATTGTACCTGTACACAGCCAATCTGTAAATAGCACACCCAACTACCTCATCCCGATATTATTACTTACCCTCTTGCTCTTTTGCAACCCAGTATCTCTACTTCCACATTCATCATCTGCACATCTATCACTCCAGTATTAATGCTAAATTGTCATTATTTTCGCTTCTAGGGCCTATTTATTACCTACCTCCCTACTCTTCTACATTTGCACACACTGTACATAGATTTTTCTATTTTTCTTTTGTGTTATTGACTGTACATTTGTTTATGTGTAACTCTGTTGTTGTTTTTGTCGCACTGCTTTGCTTTATCTTGGCCAGGTCGCAATTGTAAATGAGAACCTGTTCTCAACTGGCCTACCTGGTTAAATAAAGGTGAAATAAAAATTAAAACAACAACATGGTAGCAACACAACAAGGTAGCAACACAAAACATGGTACAAACATTATTGTGCACAGACAACAGCACAAAAAGCACAAAAGACAACATCACACAAAGCAACCACAACAGTCAGTAAGAGTGTCCATGATTGAGTCTTTGAATGAAGAGATTGAAGAGAAAAAAAATCCAGTTTGAGTGTGTGTTGCAGCTCGTTCCAGTCGCTAGCTGCAGCGAACTGAAAAGAGGAGCGACCCAGGGATGTATGTGCTTTGGGGACTTTTAACAGAATGTGACTGGCAGAACGGGTGTTGTATGTGGAGGATGAGGGCTGCAGTAGATATCTCAGATAGGGGGGAGTGAAGCCTAAGAGGGTTTTATAAATAAGCATCAACCAGTGGGTCTTGCGACGGGTATACAGAGATGACCAGTTTACAGAGGAGTATAGAGTGCAGTGATGTGACCTATAAGGAGCATTGGTGGAAGATCTGATAGCCGCTCGAGAGTACCCTTACCTGCCAATCTATAAATTACGTCTCCGTAATCTAGCATGGGTAGGATGGTCATCTGAATCAGGGTTAGTTTGGCAGCTGGGGTAAAAGAGGAGTGATTACGATAGAGGAAACCAAGTCTAGATTTAAATTTAGCCTGCAGCTTTGATATGTGTTGAGAGAAGAACAGTGTACCGTCTAGCCATACTCCCAAGTACTTGTATAAGGTGACTACCTCAAGCTCTAAACCCTCAGAGGTAGTAATCACACCTGTGGGGAGATGGGCATTCTTCTTACCAAACCCCATGACCTTTGTTTTGGAGATGTTCAGAACAAGGTTAAGGGTAGAGAAAGCTTGTTGGACACTAAGAAAGCTTTGTTGAAGAGCATTTAACACCAAATCCGGGGAGGGGCCAGCTGAGTATAAGACTATCATCTGCATATAAATGGATGAGAGAGCTTCCTACTGCCTGAGCTATGTTGTTGATGTAAATTGAGAAGAGCTTGGGGCCTAGGATCGAGCCTTGGGGTACTCCTTTGGTGGCAATTCTTGAGCTGGAGTAACTCTGCAAGATCATGGTCGAACCAGGGGCTGAACCTGTTTTTTATTTCTCATTTCTTTATGGGGGCGTGTTTGTTAACAATACCACTGAAGATATAAAAAAAGAAGGTCCAAGCGTCTTCGACAGAGGGGATCAAGCTGATTCTATTCCATTTTACAGAGACCAGTTCATGAAGGAAGGCTTGCTCAAAGTTTTTTTTAGCAAGCGTTAATGACAGATCAGGACAGGTTGTTTCACTGAGCAGCCATTACGAACACAGGCTGTAAAACAATGATCACTAAGGTCATTACAGAAAACACCAGACTGATACCTATCAGGATTATTTGTGAGGATAACATTGAGGAGAGTAGCCTTTTCTGGGTGTTTGGAGTCATACCTTGTGGGATTGGTAATAATCTGAGAAACATTTAGGGAGTCCCATTGCTTTAGGACTTGTCAGGTGGTTTAAGCATGTCCCAGTTTAGGTCACCTAGCAGGACAAATTCAGACTTAGTGTAAGGGGCCAGGAGAGAGCGTAGGGCAGGTAGGGGTCATACCCAAGAAGATTAGAGGCTGTAATCGCTTCCTAAGGTGCTTCAACAAAGTACTGAGTAAAAGGTCTGAATACTTATGTAAATGTGATATTTGCAATTCTTTTTTAATTATACATTTCCAAACATTTCTAAAAAACGTTTTTTTCTTTGTCATTATGGGGTATTGTGTGTAGATTGATGAAACAATTTAATCAATTTTAGAATAAGGCAGAATGTGGAAATAGTCAAGGGGTCTGAATACTTTCCAAATGCACTGTAACTTGGGGGGCCAAATAAACCACCTGCGGGGCAAATTTGGCCGCAGGCCGCCAGTTGGGAAACCCTGCCCTAAAGGTTACTCTACAGAAGCAGGCCTGAAACCTGCTCTGGAGTTTAACTTCAGCTGTTCTATACTCCTGGGTAAGTGATTGTCAGGTTAAAAGGGATTATTGCATTTCCTTGCAGAAAGTTCTGGTTGATCAATTGTACATACGTTTATGAGGTCAATGTGTTAATTCATATGGTACAGTATTATTATACAAACTAACTACTGTAGTGCCTTTCTGGTTGTAAATTAAATAGGATAATATCAATCCACACTACTAGTCCTTCTTGCCCACGTCTTGTGTGCAAGTCAGTATGATACCCTACTCTGTAACTGTAGATGAACAACAACTGTCCAAAAACGAACATATCTGTTAGAACTAGATCAGTGGGTCACAACATAAAGAGTAGGTAAGTTATTCCCAAAGACCCGAGAGGGGTATTGAGCAACTTGTAGCGGTATTAATTAGAGAAGGGTAAAGAAGATTTTGTTTGGCATGGTTAATACCTGCCTGCTCATGCCCTCTTAAAGTGGCAGCGCACGGTGAAGGCTCCGTGCAGGATTTCGCCACAAACTTATGGGTAGTGTGTTTACCATCCTAAAATAGCAGAGAGAAAGCGATTGCCTCACTCAGAGGGAGAAAGAGAGCAGAGGTGGGTGGACAAACTGGACGGTATGTCAGGACCGTGAGAGGAATACAGAGAGTAGTGTGAGCATCAGGCACCATGTGACTAGAACTTACCCACCAACAGAAAGCATATAATGTATATTAGAATGCAGACTGATGCATGCCACTACCCTCACCACATTTCATTACAGTAGTTGCCTGTGTGACTGGCACAGGAACTAGGAACTTGACTCATGCTCTATAGTTAGGGAGTATGGCCTCCTTGGCGAAACCCCTTAAGATAGGGCTAACATGGTCAGTCATAGATCTAGATAAACAGCCAGTCATCATCTAAAAAGTTTCTGGACTATTTACAGCAGTCTTGGGTGGAAATGAGGAATGGCTGATGATGAGCTAAGCTTGGTAATAATGGTAATATATGAGTTGCTAGGTATAATTTCCTTCTAAATACACTATTTGACATAAATTAATGTAGGGTTGACAGTAGAGGAAAATGTCACCACGTGGTTTCTCAAGAAGATAAAAGAACAAGGCCTCACTTTCAGCCTGAAAGTCTTCTTTAGGTTATTTTTATAATATGGCTGAAGCTACAGGGTGTAAATGTAAACAAAACAATGTTTAAGTCCTCAAATGATATGAAAAGCTCCCAGAGAAGAAGGCTGGATTGTTCTTCATGAACGTGTAGCCTACAGCCAAAATATGAATTATGTTATTAAGTGTGGTTTCAGAAAGTTCTCAAATCCAGCTATGGAATGTTTATTTGGAAGCTAAGCCTATTCTGTGTACATGGATGGAGAAAATCAAAACCAGACTGAACCGTTTTGCTTAGAGCAGGTCCTTCTACTAGACTATTCAGCCAAAACAACATCTGTTGACCCCTGCTGATAGGACATGGTAAACACCAACTTAGCAACACCATTTATCTAATTACGCTCGGTTCAAAACCAAAACCATGGCTCCATAAAGTGCCTAGTCACCACTCAAAATGAGCTTCCACAGACACAAAGACCCATTAAAAAGAAAGAACAGTGATTAAAAACCCAGGATGCATTCTAAAAAGCCTGATGTCTAGTTTAACGGCGATGTGCAAAACCGATGTCAAAGCTGACGTGCATACCTATATAACGTAGGTACATGACGTAATGACGCCATGTAAAATGTTGCGCTACACGTGCAACACAGCATTCCTAACCTAGCCCACAATGTCTGCTGTGTGGATCGAGCAGTCAACAAGTCGAGCAGTCATTTGAAAGAGTAAGAACATTTTTGTGAGACAATTCAAAGGCGAAATACATTAACGCCAAGATAATGGAATTCATTGCCCTTGACAATCAACCGTTCTCTGTCGTGGGTGATGTTGGTTTTTGCCGACTGTCGAGCACCGGTACACAATACCAAGTGCGCTATTTTTCAGATGTTGCCCTACTGGAGTTACAGAGTAACACAGTAATAGCGTCACTGCTATTAGCTTCACGACATACATACTATGGAACGCCCTTCGGGTCTTTGCATGTCAAAAAAGATACACGTCAAATAACACTATTTGATGCATCAAATAACACTATTTAACCCGTTAAATACGTTTTTAATTTCACACGTCAATTACACAGTTCTATTATAGAATGTTGTATGTTCTGAATTTGCACATGCAAGCCAAGCGCCACCACTACTATCAGTAGCACTGTCAAAGCTGTACAAAAAAGTCTGCACACAAGCAAACACCGGCCAGGAAAGATGTGTTTACAATACCGCGTTGGTAATAGAACATTATTTGTTAATCCACAAGTCTGAACACAATGACCAGCATAAACTGCAGTTATTTTCATTATTCTTAGCAATGATTTAGGAATCCTTGTGAGTAGGTATTAGCTCGGTAGCCACTTGTTGTTCGCCTATTGAAATTGAACTTCAGTTCATGAAAATAAATAGCTAGCCAGCTACTTAACCCTGTTGCCCAAAGCTAACGTTATAAGCAGCCAGCTACCTTCATCAAATGAGAACTGTCTTATAATTAAGGGTTATTTTAGATAATGACACCTAGCTATATAGTTGGCTCGCTAACTATAGCTACTGAAACAGATTATGTTGTTTTGCTATGTTTTTGGGGAAGAACATTGTTTGCATCCATGAGTTAACTATAGCTTTTTTTATGACCAGCACTGTAGGTGCGCTAGACAACTTTACCAGCATCATAGCATACGCATCGATGAATCGTTGTGACATATGAAATACGAGTGATTGTGTAATCAATGTGTAATAACTACATTAAAAATGTATGAAGGCATTAAATTATTATGTGACGTGCAGTCATATTCGGGTCCTGATTGGTCAACAAGCTTATTTGACTCGTCAAATAGGGTTATTTGACACTGTATCTTTTTTGACACGCAAAGACCCAAACAGCGTTCCATAGAAATCCTGGTTGAGAATGAAACGACTGAACAAATGAACAACGAAACAGCACAGCACAGCAAGTAAGTGAAAGAAATAGGTTTTGATTATGTTTTACTGGTAATGGGGACATACGTAAATGCCAGAGGTGTGGACTCAAGTCACATGACTTGGACTCGAGTCAGACCTAAGTCACAAATATGATGACTTTCAACTCGACTTTGACTTTAACACCAATGACTCGTGACTTGACTTGGACTTGAGCCTTATGACTCGACCTGACTTGATACCCTCCCCAAGTCCAAATATTAAAAATGATACTATTAAAAAAAGTGTGCAGCACATCAACTCTTCATTTAACAGATTACAGTTTGAATCAGACAGCAGCCAATCAAATTGTGCCAGCTGAGAAAAAGTTGTGCGTGGCAGTGCAGAGGAACGTCGGCGGGTGAATTCAGATGGAGCCCTTGGAAAGATGATACCCAAAATTATTATTTTCGGATATATACGCTGTATCAACACAAAATGAATTGCAACTTGCAAAACATGCGGGAAGAAAATTATAGACGGAAGCGCAAAATTTCTAACTTTGTTCGACATTTGAAGCTGCACAAAGAACGCTATTTGAACTTGCAACCTTTCGATTGCTAGTCCAACGCTCTAACCGCTAGGCTACCCTGCGGTTAGAGCGTTGGACTAGCAATCGAAAGGTTGCAAGTTTAAATCCCCGAGCTGACAAGGTACAAATCTGTCGTTCTGCCCCTGAACAAGGCAGTTAACCCACTGTTCCTAGGCCATCATTGAAAATAAGAATTTGTTCTTAACTGACCTGCGTAGTTAAATAAAGGTCAAAAAAAATAAAAAAAATAATAAAATGATCAAGTTCCCGCAATGAAGAGTTGATGTGCTGCACACTTTTTTAAATAGCATCATTTTTAATATTTGGACTTGGGGAGGGTATTAAGTCAAGTCACCCAAGATTGAGCTACAATTGGCTAGGCAGTTGGTACCCTAAATCCTGCCTGATGTTACTACTGTTCCTAAAACCATTGATACACGTTAGCCTTCTGTAACCACACAGAGAGAAAGAGTGTGTGTGTGTTAAGGTTGGGCGATTGTGTACAAGCCTACATCGCCTGATTGCGCCCCATAGCGATCGTCGATCACTATTGGGGGGGTCTTTCTCATGGCTACCCATGTATTTCCATGGAAATATAATGTTTATTTGGAAAGTAGTAAATATCTAGATATTTTTAAAAGCATTCGTGATTTGCGTAAATGTAATATACTAACTATTACTCTTGTTAAAAATATGAAATGGTATTACATTTGGCGAAGAGCACATTATGACTTGTTTAGGACTCGAAACTCAAAGTTTAGGACTTGAGACTTGACGGTCTTGACTTGAGATTTGACTCAGACTTGCCTGTCTTGACTTGGGACTTGACTTGGAACTTGAGTGCCAAGACTTGTGACTTGTAAAACAATGACTTGGTCCCACCTCTGGTAAATGCCAACAAAATAACTTTCTGGTCAGTGTGGTGTGTGTGTGTAACCTTTATTTAACTAGGCAAGTCAGTTAAGAACAAATTCCTATTTACAATGACGGTCTACCCTGGCCAAACCCGGACGACGCTGGGCCAACTGTGTGCCGCCCTATGGGACTCCCAATCACGGCCTGGTGTGATACAGCCTGGATTCAAACCAGGGACTAGTGACACCTCTTGCACTGAGATGCAGTGCCTTAGACCGCTGCATCCATGTGTGTGTGTTAACTATTTAACTGTACTAGAATGCTTAAAAGGCCACTAAAATGTTAAATATTGGTTATCGGTATCGGGTTTTTTTGCAAGGAAAATATTGGATATCGGTATCGGCCAAAAATGGCATATTGGTGCATCACTATCTCTTTTGCCAACTCTTATGGTCGGCAGGTAGCCTGGTGGTTAGAGCGTTGGACTTGTAACTGAAAGATTGCAAGATTGAATCCCTGAGCTGACAAGAATCCCTTGCCCCTGAACAAGGCAGTTATCCCACTGTTCCTAGGCCGTTATTGAAAATAAGACTTTGTTCTTAACTGACTTGCCTAGTTAAATAAGGGAAGAAAAAAATATATATATATATGATTAGGCAAGACATCACAAATCTGGGACCAGGCTAATATTGCACCTGGTAGGCAAATGTCCATGACAACACAGCTGCTACAGGGCCTGCATACCAGGGGCCATGAGAACCAACTGAGTGGAGTGAGCTAAAGCTCCGGGTTCTCCATAGCTGATCCCCATGCAGGCTCGTTTAGCCATAAAAAGGCAGGCTAGTCAACCACTGGTCACATTCCATCTGGAGAGAAGAGGGACAGTTTGATCCCTGCATGTGGGGCTACTTAGATAAGAGTAACACCGTTGGAGGTGGAGGACAAAGTCTGGTATGCTGACAGATGGGCACATTGTCTTTGCTCACACCAACGTATAACTTGAATGTACTTTTCCATAACGCCGATGGATAAGAATAATGTCCATAGTTAGGGACATATATTTACAACTAACTGTATGTACCTGCAACAAACATACTGCTTTCATTTCATTGTTTACGTTCTAGTCCACCAACCCAAATCTACAGTAAAATATAGTTGTGCCCATGAGCACTGTAATTGTTTGAATTTATGATAATGATAAAAAGTCCACATAGCTAAATTATCGTAAATACCATTAATCTTTTTTTGGTCTGTCAGTACAGTAGGTCTATTCTTATTTAGATTCTGTTAATCATCAACAAGGAAAACTATTATGTATTTACGGGTGTGTCTAAGTAGAAACACGAGCAACAATATCTGGTAGAAACAAAGAGACTAACATGCAGAACTCAGTTATTATTTTATATCAGACATGCCTACTGTCCAATCACAACTGTATATATCCTTTCCACCGAAGAAAAATCTTTGCAGACATAAAACAGATCAATCATTAAGTAAATATACTTACCAAATGTAACGTATTCTAGTCAACGAACGGGTTATAGTTTTAAACGCTTAAAAGTTGTTCACATTTCGTATCTGAAAATAAACGTTGATGTTGCTTCTCTTCTCCAGTCATCTGCGTCATGATTCCGCGTCGTGTGAAGAATTGGTATAGCCTCTAAATGCTTCTCATTGGATACAGTAGTTGACACAGTGTGACGTCACAACTTTCAACGTGGTCTCAGATAATTTCGTATTATTCTGTAAGTAAATCGTTTTTATATTTTTAATCGGTATATATTTTTAAACTAGACAAGTCGGCTAAGAACAATTCTTATTTACAATGACGGCCTACCCGACCAAACCCGACGACCTGGGCCAATTGTGCACTGCCCTATGGGACTCCCAATCACGGCCAGATGTGTTACAGCCTGGATTCGAACCAGGTTCCATAGTGAAGCCTCTTGTACTGAGATGCAGTACCTTAGACCACTGTGGTACTCCGATATACTCCAATTAAAACGATATGTTACATTTCATATGGTATGTGTTAATTTGTGGATGTCCATCGTCCATTTCGTATGGTATTGTAATGAAACAGCAGGGAGCAGGTCTCGAACCCTCGACCTTCTAGCCCGAAGTCCAGCGCGCTATCGACTGTGCAGCAAAAGCATGCTCAAGCGGCAGAGTCAATATCCGCGCTTATAAACCCAGGGTCATTACACTATGTTATGATTTGGATTACAATTTGTGTGATGTGTTCCGAATTTGCTAAATGTACAATATGTTCAAAATTCGCAAAACGTATGATAAGTTACAAAATCCAATTTGTTGTGGCTAACGTTAGCTAGGTGGTTAGGTGTCTAATGCTAACGCTAGCTAGCTGGCTAATGTTAGCTTTGTTAAGGAAAGGGTTAGCTAAAATGGTTAGGACTGGGGTTAGGGGAAGGGTTAGCTAACATGCTAAATAGTTGCAAAACCGTTAAAAAGTAAATTGCAAATTAGCTAAAATGCTAAAGTTATCCGTGATGAGATTTGAACACGCAACCTTTTGGTTGCTAGACCATTATGCACCCACTCACCCCAACCAACCCCCTTCTTTCATTTTTGCCGTAATTAACCTTCTATATAATGAAACCATACCAATTTGAGTGTCCCAGATTTACGTTTAATTTGTTATGTGTAGTCTATGAGACCAGTCTGCAATTCGTTACAATGTAGTTACAAAGTAGAAAGAACTGAAACCACTGGGATTTTTATTTTTTTTGTCTAAATAGTAGGTTCTTGAACATTTTACCGTATGTTTCCTTGACAATTATGTTTTATGTTTGACCCTGGTTCGTTCCCAGGCTGTGTCCCATAGGGCGGCGCAGCGTTGTCCAGGTTAGGGGAGGGTTTGGCCGGGGGTGATAGGTCATCATTGTAAATAAGAATTTGTTTCCAAGTTAGATAAAAGTTAAATATTTTTTTTTAAGTATACACAGTAGCAATTTTTGTTTTTCATCAGTTGCTTTATGATTCTAAAACCTAATAAAATGCAACATATTTGAACCAAAGTTCATATTCTATCAGGCAGATCGAGCTGACAGTGTATGGTTGTGACCATGGTGATTTCAATAGTTTGTTTAAATCTGTCAAAAGTAGAGAACTTTACAGACCACGAGTGGTCTTGTTACACTACATGTAGTGAGGACATGAATAAGGGGTCCTGATGGAAAAGCTGACCCTGCTCATTCCTGATTATAATATAGGATTTTAGACAAATCTGAGAGAGTTGGCCAAATCTCTGGCCAAATCTTTTAGGAATCACAGTTTTGAGAGAAATATTCTTTAAAGTCACAGAGGGCTGTTACAAGAAACTATATAAGCTATTTTTTTCAGTTAATATTTGTTATCTATTATTATTATTATTATTATATGTTAGAATGTTAAATACTTTTTTCGAAAGTTTGAAATTGGGATCATTTCCTCCAGACAAGGGCATTTCCAGGCATAGAGCCGACATGGAAATTAATAATATTGAAAGTACAGTATTTTGACAAATGTTTCCTTATAAAATCCCCCCGCACACATTGTGTAATGAATGTCTGGACTGCAACTAAACCAGGCCTCATTATCATGGCTTTCTCCCAGCCAGGGCCCAGCTTGGAAAAAAAGATTTACTCAGATAAAAGCTCTGCTTGAAGGCATATCCAACCCTATCTTGATTTTGGTTGAATTTTTTTAACGATATCAATACAGAAATTTGTATTACCATAACTTCAATTAGGATCACATCACAATTTAATGAATGGTTTAATGTTTTGACACTGATAGACACCGTTGATGGTCAATCAAAAGCTAATCCTCTTTGTAAACATCTCAGGAATCAGGAAATATAGCGTGTATAGGCCTCACTAGTCACTCAATTAGATTTTTTTATCAACAACATGATAATCATGACCTCTATGCTTAATTTACAGAACTGCTTAAAATTCAGAGCATTCTTTGTACCACTACCACTCAATCATAAGTGAGCAAAAATAGTATAATGAGCGAAGAAAATGCATTCTTTAATCTAGAAAAAGGCTTCATGCGGGAAACCTTAGTTGCTACATCCATTTTTGGACTTATAAATTAATGATATATACCCATTGATTCTTAAAGAATATAACTTATAAATGCCTCTTGAGCTTAGTTCAACTGTCGTACCCCATCAGAACCTAAAATATAACCTTGTTTTACTCCAATGTTTGTAAATAACACTGTATAGCCTCAAAACATGATTAAAACTATACCTTTTGGTGTTATGGATGGTCAGTCCTTGCATCCATATCTCTGTCTATGAATTTGAGAGTGGTTACAATTCTCCAGGCCCATCCTTTCGCTTTAAAAAAAAAAACAGAGCCGGGGAGGACCTTTTGTTATTGTTTAAATGAAGGATTCTAGCTTTAAATCACCCCTTGCAGTGCAATTATAACTAGCCTCTCCATGAACTTCCTCTGGCCTCACTTGAGGGTTCCTCAGGTCGTGTAGGCCAGGGAAATGCTGACCACAATACAGGCTCTACTTATAGAAGAAACATTGATTGCACTATCACTGCAGTTCCCAATCAATTACTTATGACACATCAAGATACTGACAACAGATTGTAGTTTTTGTTTATTGCTGTTCTTCAATTTGTAAGATTCCTAATTAAAATCCTGGTTTAGATTTGCCTTTGGGAAAATATTTTCCAAATCCTATTTGTTCAAAGCATGTGTGTAATTTGTATCTGTGAGACTTACCTCATTATCTGCCTATTATGTTAACCCTTTGCATCATCCAAAATACTGCATTTTAGAGATTTGGACTGACAAACACTGTCCAGGGAATTTAGTAAATTAATAAACAAAATGTAATAATAGTAGATGTGATGAATTTTCTAAATGTTACCTTTCGGACACTAGATGGAGATATTCTTCACTTTGTGGTTTTTAACACCTTTGTCTCTCTTGACTGGTCAGGTTTGAATCAAGAGCTGTAAGAGCAGTATTTATTTCCAGCAGAAAATATATAAGGCTGTGTTCAGTGAACAAAAATAATTCCCAAGTAGATTATATTATTTTCTTTTCCAATGGCTCATAATTTATTGTAGCAGTTGATTCGTGTCCAAAACTCACATGCCCTAAAATTACATCTTTACATTTTTCTTTCAAACGTATGGCTCATAAGTGTATTGCCAATTATATAGATTTATCTGGAAAGTGATGTATTTCTCTTAGTTTGCATTAGTCACATTCTACATAGAGTAGATGATAATAATTTATTCCGACAGCAGGATATTACCAGAGGTAAAAAGCCCATCATTGAGAACTTTGACTGATGTCCTCCTCACTAATCACCAGACACTCTGCAATATGTCTCTGTTTGATGGAAATGTACCAGAATACCTGACAAGGATCAAAGAGCATTTAATGAAAAAATATTAGTCCCTATTTAGTTAAAATTCAGTAAAGAAAAAGATGGAGTACCACGGCTAAGGGCTGTTCTTTTCCACGACGCAATGTGGAGGTCCTGGATACAGCCCTTAGCAGTGGTATATTGGCCATATATCACAAACACCGAGGTGCCTTTATGCTATAATAAACTGGTTAATAACGTAATTAGAGCAGTAAAAATAAAGGTTTTGTCATACCTGTAATATACCATCTGATATACCACGGCTGTTAGCCAATCAGCATTCAGGGCTCGAACCACCTACTTTATAAACATCTGTAAACCACACATTACTCTGCAAGTAGTGGGATGGTCCAGCAGGACTGATTAATGTAAGTAAGGCTTGTTAGACGTCCGTCCTCATGACAACTTTACACTGAGTCCAGACGTTTTAGAATTCAGCACACTCAATGTGTAAATTATTGATATGACGGTTCAAGTGTGGCTTTGAATATCAATAAACACCTCAGGAGGGGAGCGGAGAGGAGAGGTGGGGAGGGGAGAGGAGAGGAGAGGAACTAAAGAAGACACAGTATGGGGTAGGGACAGGGGACAGACAATCATAGCCTGCTTAGCTAGTAGTATACACAGAATGTGGCCATGCATGTTTCATCTGAGCACACTTTAATTTCAGACAATAATAATCATCTTCTTAATTAAATTCCCTGCTAATTGTTTTATAATATTGCTCTTCCATGGGGTGGAAGCTTTAGGGAGTTTAATAATAACACACCTTGACTTTCCTTTACCAGGCAGACAAAAAGGGGTGAATTCCTGTGAATTTCCACAGAAATGCTTATTATGTATGATCCCAAGTGTGGTGCATTTTAATGGCCTCCTACTGGATTTTAAGTGGTTAATTTTAGCGTGCATAAGCCTCATCCAGGAAGAACGTATTTCTATGAGCTCCCATTCCAAGTAGAGAATCAGTGGACCATTTTCACTATTCATCAAACCCAAACAATGCCTTGTTCAATTGGTCATGTTCAACTTTTACTGTAGTGGGCTAAATCAGGGTCACAGAGTGATTCTTGGTAGTTGAAGTTTATTTTGACAATCTTTACAGGGACAGTGCACATTAATCAACGTCTTAAACAGATTTTACTTTGAAGCAAAAGTATACATTTAACACACATGGTTATGGGCTTAAAAAAAGAAGACAACTGTACCATGTCAGATATAGAGTTTACATTTATTCAATTTTGAGTTTGCATCCCAATAATACACTTTATATACATCACAGAAGACTGAAATATAACAAAACTGTTTGACATAGAAACACTTATTTGTATATATATTTTTTATCTTCATGAATTAGGAAATTAGGAAAAATATGAACAACATTTCACCCATGAGGTTAAAGTGGGCACTTTTGGTCATTGCCTGCAGGAAAGTGCTACACCTGCCATCATAGATGCACATAGTGTCTTAGTTCAATATAGAAGACGAATAAGCAGTGTGTGGATTTCCACCACAACGCTATGGCAGCCTCTGTAAACACATTGACAATCTGTGTAAAAGGTTAGATTGAATGTACACAGGGGGGAAGATTGAACAGATGATTGTGTTGTCTTTGACATTGAAACACTTAACATCAAATGCTAGGCCTACCAGTGGTTCCTTCTTTTGTCCATACAGTGTCATCTAAGCAAACCTGTTATTAGGATAACATTCCTATTTTAATAAATACATAATTCTCTTCAAGAGAAGGCGTTGGTGTTGGCTGCAACATTGGGCCAGTAATCGAATACCGGAGACTACAAGGTAAAAAAATAATAATATCTGTTTCTGTGGCCCGAAGCCTCCAGTGATGATCCATGGCCCGAAGCCTCCAGTGATGATCCATGAGAGAGAGATCCCATGGATATCACTGCAGGCTTCGGCCATGGATCATCACTGGAGGCTTCGGGCCATGGATCAACACTGGAGGCTTCGGGCCATGGATCATCACTGAGGCTTCGGGCATGGTCATATGGAGGCTTCGTCCATGGATCATCACTGAGGCTTCCGGGCCATGGATCATCACTGGCAGGCTTCGGGCCATGGATCATCACTGGAGGCTTCGGGCCCATGGATCATCACTGGAGGCTTGGGGTCATGGATCATCACTGGAGGCTTCGGGCCATGGATATCACTGGAGGCTTCGTGCATGGATCATCACTGGAGGCTTGGGGT